>NC_079508.1:60715548-61018397 GCF_030052815.1 Hevea brasiliensis
TGTATCTCTCATCAATGCCAAATACCCTTGACATCCACGCCTCAATATTTTTCTAGCACTAATTGCTGACACCAAATTATCTGGAGCCACGCTCCTGTCACCATCAAAGCTAAACTCTTCCACACCAGGTATGTGAGAATGCACATTTTTGTTCCTGCAGTCTAAAGTGGCATAATGAGTTGCCAACCAATCCATTCCCAATATTACATCAAAATCCATTACTGGCAGAGGAACCAAGTCTGCTGGAAGGATTCTTCCATCTACTACTAGTGGGCTACCTGAAAAAACCATATCTACATCTATGTTGTCACTAAGCGGGGTAGCTACAGACAAAGGGCATTCTAAAGTTGTAGGGTTCCTATCCAATCTCATGGCAAACACTGGGGAGACAAATGAGTGCGTTGCACCCAGATCTATCAAAACACGAGCCTCATAGGAACATACTAGAAGAATACCTGCCACAACTGCATTGGAAGCGTGAGCATCCTGGTGGGTCAGGGTGAGACCCGAGCTTGACCCCTACCCTGGGTGGCAGAATCCTGATATTGACTTCTACCTCCTGATCTGCCTCCAAATCCACACCCCCCTTGTCCTCGGCCTTGTTGGCCACTGAGCTAACTGCCTGCCATGCTGGAAGCACCAGGATAAAACTGACAAGGAACATTTGCAACAGAACCTTGTGAGCCCATTTGTGGCTCGCTGAACACGAGGTATTCCCTAGCAAAGTAACCTGGTTGGCCACACCTGAAACATACTCTTGAACCCATCAGACAAGGTCCTAAATGTCCTCTTCCACATTGTGCGCAATGTGCTAAGGAGGATCCTGAACCAGACCCAGAACTACTATATCCTGAACTGTGACCACTGCTAGATCCGTACCCTAGTCTGAATCCTCGAGATTTGTGTCTAAAATCACTCCTCTTGTTCCTACTTTTTCCTCTGTAATTACTTTGGCCTCAGCTATCTGGAGCACCCATGTGAGGAACACCTGAAGAACCCTCTACTCTATTTTTCTTTGCTCTTCCACTATCATCTCTGGTGTAGCTAATCTCAATCTGTTAGGCTCGATCAACTACCACATCAAAAGACTGATCAGACAACATGGCCAGGTTTGCATACCCCCTGTCCAGCCCCTTTAGGAACCTTTTCACCTTCATACTTTCGGTAGCCACTGCTGTAGGGGCATATCTGCTCAATTCGAGAAATTCTGTAGCATATTCATCTACAGACCTGCCATTCTGCCTTAAGGCCTCAAAGGCCCACTGCTTTTGGTCTCTGAAACTTTCTGGCACAAACCTGTTGATAAACAGTTCCACAAACTGGGTCCATGACAAACCTTCCATCCGAGGTAATATGTAGTCATTCATCCATTGTCTAGGCATAGGCCCCATGACATGCTGCGCACACTCTATAAGTCTCCTATCAGTCAATTGCAACTTCATCTCTGCCTGTTTGCAGGAATCCAAAAACCGATAGGCATCATCTGACACATCATAAGTACCAGGCATCAATTTCTTGAAATTAATTATCTGTTTGTAAGGTTCTCCTCTTGGTGCAGTGGACTACTGCTGTTGGGGAGGGTGAACCATATACTGTGCCATCATATCAATGGTTCTCTACAAACCAGCTAGAGTAGCTGTCATTGGGTCCATGGGACCCTGTGCCATAAAAGATTGATCCTGAACTGGCGGTGGATGCTCCTCTACCTGAGCAGCTCTAGGCCTCCTACCCCGCCTCCTCGGGGTAAGTGTCTCATCCTGTGCCGACACCTCGTCAGGTACATCTGGTTCTGGTGCAGTGGCACTCTCCTGCTTCTACGCATTTTCCTGAAATTCAGCAACATTAGCCCACAAAAATTCAAACGGCATGTTACACAGCTCTATATACTTATATTTACACATAATTATATGAAGCAGAAACTAGAAGCAAAGATGACCATGCAAGACGAATATGGACTCTATTTTCTGCATGTGACTCCTATTAGGCTGTTTCCAACATTTTAGACAATTTTTCCCTATGAATCTAGAGCCTAAGCTCTGATACCACATTTGTCACGATCCAACCTATGGGCCGGACCGGTACTAGGACCTGGGCCAGCCTAAAGCCCCCGAGGCCCGTAGTAAGCCTAACTATTCCTCAACCCAACTCTAAGGCCCATTTGGGCCCAATTTCAAGTATTCAACCGGACAGAGTCCGGCCATAAAATAGACCTTTTAACGGGGAGTTTTTGACTCACCCGACCTGTAAACACAACATATAATCAATTGGGGAGCTCAGCTCACCCTCTACATACTCATAATAACATAAAGTCAAATGGGAGTTCTGCTTTCTCATCCAATCCAACCATACATTCTTTTAGTAAGTTTACAGGCCCAACATGACAATTATATTACAGACTCAAATCAAATAAATATTTCTAACATATGCGGAAATTCTAGGAATTAACAGAATTACACAAACATAAAAAAACGACCTGCGAAGAAGAAAAGCAGGTTAACCACAACAATAATCCTCCTATAGCCTCAAAAAATAATGAACAGGAGTGAGCGTTCGACCCAGAGAGTAAAATATCAATTTTAACTATAATTTCTATAACTATCTAAAGCTAATGCATCCTGTAGAGTGAAATGCAACATTGCCAATATTTTCACGTCATAACAGCAAAAAGGTAATTTTGAGCACTCACACACCCGATAAGGTCAAACAATACATATATGGGAGCTGATCCCCTATACAGCCCTCTTAATCCAACCTGTGCCAGCGAAGAACTCAAGCCGGACTTTCGCTTAATATACCAAATCGGGGTCCCAGCGAAGAACTCAAGCCGTGTCTACCCTGAAGGGCCGGGTCCCAGCAAAGATCTCAAGCCGTGTCTACCCGTCCTGTCCATAGCCAACACCATACCACACGCACGCCAACTTACGCACACTGCTCCAAATTACCACAACATCCATGGCACTTTAACAGTTGTGAATGCAACATAAAACATGCCTAGAGTTTAACTACATAGATACACATTTATAAGTGATGCATGGGCATGCTTGAATATATAATAATATCGAAATTACAATTAAAATTAATATTTTACTCACAGACTTGACTGTAATCACTGTAGGGGCTGGGCGGAGGAGGAAGACTGTCCCAGCTCACCTGACAATTTTATTACAATCATTTAATAAATTTGACTCAATACAAACTAAGAAAAAGACCAAAGATATCCTAAGTCATGCTGAAAATCCGGCAGAGTCTCTCCTATACCTAGGATTTACCCAACCTGCAAAAAGGCTTACAACACACTTCCATATCCACAAATCATATATCCACAATCCAATCACATCACACAACCCCTCTTGGGCCCATCCAAACAGTCATCAATCATAACATGTAAAATTATAGTTTAATCCTTATAATTTAACCCTCTTGCAAAAACTACCCAAATGAGTTCTAAAAATTCTAAAACTTTGCCTCACGGTCCTTAGCATCATTACTAAGCTAATGCAAAAGAAATTATAATTTTCTGAGCTACCATAAATATTTTATGAATTTTTAATCTAATTCAAGCACTAGAAAATTATGAAAAAGTAAGGTTCGGGTTTACCTATGCTGATTCCGACTCCGGGGACACGCTTGGGAAGTCTGATAACGGTGGGGTAGCCAAAATTCTGATCCAATTTCAAGACTTTTTCGGTAGTCGGTCTGTCTGGCTGGAAATTCACAGATCGGGGCAACTGTCGAATTTTCGCAAATTGAAGGTACCTACACGAATCCCGCAACACGGAGGTTAGTATATAATTTTTACAAAATTTTCTAAGCTCATTTAATACTCGAAAAAACACTACGAAGTTTCGTAGAACCCACCGAAAAACGATGTCGGAAAATTTTGAAATTTATATTGCCGCGAAGCTCTCAACTAGTGGAGCGCTCTGGTACTCTCGGTTTTCTCGTGGGATTCACGATTTGCGAGAAATCTAGCCTAAAAGTCGAAATGGGCTAAAACTTCCCGGACAAAAATTAGGCAAACTGCTAGATGGATTTTGGTGTTCTTGGTGTCTATGGAAAGCTCTCGAGGTGTACAAGACCCGGCCCAATCGGTGGCTGGATCGGCCGGATTTCGGCCGGGAAGGCGAGGTGTTGCGTGACTTTGTGCGCATTTTCCTAGCGTTCCAGGCTGCGGCCGGCGATGGGGAAGCACTGGGGCAGCGCGCCGGCAAGGTGGGGAGGCTAGGGCGATGGCTGGCCGGCGTGGGGAGGAGGGAGGAGAGAGAAAACAGGAGAAAAAGGAAGAGAGACGGGACGCGCGCGGAAGGGAGAAGAAGAAAAAGAAAGGCTGGTCCGATTCGATCGGTCTGATTCGATCCGGTTCGATTCGGCCGGTTCGATTTAGAATACAAAATTTTGAATTTTTTAGTCTGCCTTGGGACCGAAAATAATGCCCAAAAATTCAAAAAAAATTCTAGAAAACTCAGAAAAATTTGTAGAGTCCAAATATATTTTTAGTTTTGCCACGTGGTCTTTAAATTAATTTTTAAAAATATTAAAGTTTTATATTTCTGAAAAATCAAACCCGATTTCTAAAATCAGAAAAATTTCAAATAATTTCCTAAAATTCAAATAAAATAAAATATTAATATTTACTCATAAAATAATAAATTTAAAAATTAGGGGTGTTACATAAAGTGATTATTTTGGGACAGTATCTCGCTATCCAAATTAATTCCTTCCTTATCACCAGTTTGACATTCACTGAACTTACAATGCATGTATTCTGTCTTTGTTCTACTTAACTTAAAGCCCTTTGACTCTAGAGTACTTCTCCAAAGCTGTAACTTTCTATTGACTCCTTCTCATGTCTCATCTAAAAGAATAATATCATTTGCAAACATCATGCACTAAGGAATACTCTATTGTATATGTTTCGTCAATTCATCTAAAACTAATGTAAAAAGGTAAAGGTTTATAGCTAATCCTTAGTGTAATCCAATTGAGATCGGAAAATCTCGTGTTCTCTCCCACTGTGCGCACAATAGTAGTTGCTCCTTCATACATATCTTTCAACACTTGTATGTATCTAATAAATACCCTATTTTGTTCTAACACATTCCATAAGACATCTCTTGGAACACTATCATAAGCCTTCTCCAAATCAATAAAAATCATGTGTAGATCTTTTTTCACATCTCTATATTTCTCCATCAAGCTTCTAATGAGAAAGATCTCTTCCATAATTGAACGACCGGGCATAAAGCCAAAATGATTGAGAGAGATAGCAGTATCATGACGTAGTCGATGCTCCACAACTCTCCCACAACTTCATAGTATGGCTCATGAGTTTAATTCCCCTATAGTTTGAGCAACTATGTATGTCTCCCTTATTTTTAAAAATAGGTACTAAAATACTCTTCCATTCATCAGGTAATCAAGCATTTTCTTTGAGTTTAGAATCTTATTAAATAATTTAGTTAACCATGCCACTTCCATATGTTCCAAACACCTACACACTTCAATTGGTATTCCATCGGATTCACAGGCTTTAATTCATATTATGTCTTGAATTCATAATCAACAGAATCTATTCAAGAATTTCCTCTAGTTATATATATTTTGACTACCTTAATACTTAAAAAAAAAAAAATTAATAGTTGTCATGGTTGTCTGGCAGGATTAGAATTATAATTTTAAAATGTTAGTTATTTTGTAAAATTCTTTCAAATATCATGTTTATCAACGTTTTTTTTTCTCACAAATAGTAATTAATAACATCATCCACAACATAACACCAGATTTACAACAGTGTTTGAACAGGCATTAGTTTTTTACGTACGTAATCAGAGAGAGAGACTTGTATAAAGGGCACACAATTATCAAACATAAACTAACATGTCTCGATAAGCATTTCACAGTGATGTTCGTATTACACATTTTTACCAGGGCTTCATAGCAATTCACATGAAAAATTATTTTTCCGCGGCTAGCATCACACCATCAACTAGAAAACAGGTAGCACTTATTTTAATCCCCACAATTTTCTGCTAGTAAATAATGTTACTTTTCCTTGGAAACACCAGCTGCAACTTCCAGCTCTTGCAAAGCTAGACTCGGAAACAAGCCTCTCAACTGGCACTTTGGTCACATCACGACGTATTCCATTATCAGAAACAAACCGGTAGATACAATTACATACTGCAAACAGAAGCTGTCAGCCCGCTAAAGCTGGCAGTTTAAGAAGAAATATCGGTAGAAATATCAATAGCTTTGGCAGCAGATAATAAGGTCGCTGCCTGCCCACTTCGACCAACACTGATCCTCGGAGACCTGTTTTACAGTAGATTGCAAAATTCTCTCAGTTGTTCTTGAAAATATGATATCTCCCAAAACCATTTTCAAGTAGGAAAGAAGCACGGCGAAGGACATCTTCAGGTGCATCAGAAGGAGCAAGGGTGCAGGTCCATCCTTTAGCTTTAGCAAGAAAGATAACTGGTGAAACATCATATTCAGAGAGGTACAGGTCCCCACCCGAAAGGAAGCAATATATACAGGATGAAATGACACCACCAAGCCGTGACTGATACCCACACTTAGGGCATGGATTGTCCGAAGGATGAGAACTAGAGGAGCTGAAAATTATTTGGTCTAATACAGTTCCTGTCGCAATCCCTTGACCTGCTCCACGTGTGAAGTGGATCACCATTCCATCGCCAACATATATCCCTAGAGTGTGAAGTCAGATACAGGTTAGCAATGGTGAAAGTTTTAGATCTAATGTTGAGAATTGCATCACTAGGTGCCAGATACACACTTGAATACTCAGCATGGTATCTCAAACATTCAGTCTAAGCAAAGTTTAGCTACGCAATTACCAACTTCCAGGTATCAATAAAATTAAACAACAAACTTGGAAGTGCAACACCAATTACTTTTGTCATTAAAAAAATCTGAAAAGAAACCATTTACATTAGCCAAAATTTGTTCTTTCACAAGATCTCCTACATGATCAAAGTTCAATAACTAAACTCCAATGGATTCCTTATGTTCTATCCCAGCCTCCTTCTCGCTTACACACTGAGCATTTTCTTGTCAAAAGAACTCACACATACTGTTCCAAAAAAAGATTAAAGCTCAAAAACAGAAGGTAAAAAGTTTGGTTGGTTGTTAGGCAAGTTTGAATTATTCTTATGGTTAAAAAAATATTTAATTAGCACTCTCAATAATCATATTCTGCATTTTCTGTCCCACGTAGGGACATAGGGCGCCATGCAAACATGCTTCCCTGTGGTTATAATGTGAGCATCACTGGGAGGCCCATGTAAGTCTTCCACTAAAGTCGCAAAAAATTCCAGACATGAGATTCTATCCATTTTAACCTTACACTGATATAAAAATATGAAAATTTTCAAGGTGTTTGGGTCATTGTACCACTTTTCTTCTATATCCTTTCAGAAATACATGAATGCTACCCATAGGAAAACATGTTATTCCATGTAACCTTTATAGCTGGAACACTTTATATTGGTTCAATTCTTTATGCAGACATTCCCATTGGCTAAAGCAGACATGCTCTTTGCCAAAAAAAAAAAATCACATGAGCTTCACTGAGAGGGGCCTTTTTTTATCGTCCAGTAATATATATAACATCCTTTTATCTTCAAACCTCATCAAACCCTTCTGTAACAACATACAAACAATTTCCCAATTTGATCTTCCGAAATTATAAATCTTTCTACCAAACTGTTTCCTGCATTATCAACTTCTACATACATTCTTATGATCTTATTAATTCTAATTGACAGTCAACTTTGCTTTGAAATTCTAACAAATTCAGAATCCTTGTCAGAAATTGAACACCATTTGGAAAGATAACAAATCACTAAAACCAAAAACTGAAAATTCTAATTGTGCAGAGATTACAGTTTTGTCATCAAATAACATTTTCTCCAGATTTCTCTCCATCTCTCCCTCCTTCCCTCCCTCCGTCCCTTCCTCTCAAATTCAACGCATATTGCTTTTGGATTTAGCAGTCGCTTGTAAGAACTAAACTATGAAACAGCACAGCAACATTGTAAAGCACTTGAATATATATATATATATTTTTTAATGTATCAAATCTATGATTTTTATTGTCAACATATTTAGAAAGACATAGGGTATAGAATGATTTAATAAATGATATGATAAAATAAATATAAAATTATTAAAATATTCTTTATTATTATTTTAAATATATAAATGATTTTAAAATATTTATTTAAATAAAATATTAATTCATAAATAATGTTATAATAATAATAATAATAATAATAATAATAATTAAAGAATTTTTTAATTAATTATTAAATATGCTTTATAAATATATAATATTAAAGCTATATAATTAAAATTTTATATATTGTGCAGGATAAAATAAAAAAAAATAAAAATTTTAAACAGGTAAAATGATGGTTAGGCCCAAATTAGAACAAATTTTCCAAACATATAAATCATCCTAAACCATGATCCAACATAGTGTTATTCTATACTAGACTAAGCCTATAACCAATTGGAAATTACAAAATCTCCAGCATTTGTTTTAAAATCCAAAACCCACAAAATAAAAATGCTAAAACTACAGAAAACAACGTCTGATGTCAAAAAAGGAGTTCAAAACGATACCAATTTTTTTTAGCATAGCATTCAAGACCATGCGACACCAACTTGAAACTAGTGAGAGACAAGTAGGGACCCATAATAAGATAGCAGTAGAATTAGGGGGAAAAAAATAAACAAGTGGAATACAGACCATGATGAGAGTATACATAAGCAGACCTCCAAGTGCAGGGCAGATGTGATCCCCTGGCTTCAGCCCATCTCTTCCGATCTTGTTTGATAAATCTCCCATTCTTCTTCTTCCCTTTTCTTCTCTCTCTTCTGGACTAATTTTTACGCACAAAAGAGACGGAGAGAAAGAGAGAGAACGGAAAGCGACGCGCTTCCTTTGCGATTAAGGCTTTGCCATGCAGAAATTCTCCTGTCATTATTTACAGAAATTCTACTTGTCAAAAATATTTTTCAAATTTAAAATATTAAAATGTTCCATGTCAATTATAATGAATGTAATAGTTATTTTTATTAAATATTTTTATTTTAAATTATAATAATTAAAATAATTAATATTATTAAATAAAATTTTATATTGAATATATTTTATCAATCAAGTTAAATAAAAAAATAATTTTTTTTTTTTAATTTTAGTCCCTCTCTCTTTTTTCTTTCTTTATGTCTCTACTCTCTCAATTACTCTTTTCTTCCCTCCATTTTTTTTTTTTTTCCCTTTTCTTCCTATTTTTACCTCTCCTCTATCTCTCTCTCCGCTTTTTTTTATGAAAATTTTCTTTATTTTTATCTCTCTCTTACAAACAATAATAAAAGCATAAACAAATCTAACACTGAAACAATCAGTCATAGTTACATTTTTTTCCAAAATAAAATCAAAGCAAAAATATCATAAAAATACACAAGAAAATTTTCAATTCTCAAAATCTTAATTCCAATAAAGTTCTAATTATACAAGAGAAACGGCAAAACAAAATTAGAATGTTGATTCCAGAAATTTAAATTCAATTTAAAGTATGATATAAATATAAATTAACCTTTTAAAAAGTAAATTTATTTTCAAAAGAGTATATAATATAATTTAAAATATAATAAATTAAAAGTTAATTTATGCTCTTGACATTCTTTTCATAAACTAGCTCCCTAATAATACTCCTATTAATTAGCTTATGCAATATTATGTGTTATTTTTATGTGACTTAAATTTTAGATATATTTTTATAGATCAAAATTGTGATTCGACTCGAAAGTTTCAAACTGCAAATCGATTGTGATATGCACACGGACTTGTCCTCATTCACAATGAAACACCAGATTTACAACGGTATTTGCACAGGCATTATTTCTATACTCGCGTAATTAGAGATACAAATGGCACTCACTTACCAAACATGAACTAAAAAATAGTCTTTGTCCATGAATGAAGAATACATGTCTCAATAAGCATTTCACAATGAGATCATATTACATACTTTATCAATGCATCATTGCAATTCACAGGGAAATTTATTTTTCTGTAGCCAGCATCATACCATCGACTGGATAGCAGGTAGCACTTCGTTTAATCCACACAATTTTCTGTTAGTAAATAATGTTGCTTTTCCTTGGTAACATCAGCTGCAACTTCCAGCTCTTGCAAACTAGACTGGGAAACAAGCCTCTCAACTGGCACTTTGGTCACATCACGACGTATTCCAATATCAGAAACAAACCGGCTGATACAATACATACCACAACCCACAGCCGTCAGCCCGCTAAAGCTGGTAGTTAAAAATCGAAGTGGTGAAGAAATAATAGCACTGGCAGCAGCTAATAAAGATGCTGCCTGCCCACTTCGACCAACACTGATGCTCGTGAATATCAGAAGACCTGTCTTGCAGTAGATTGCAAAATCCTCACAGTTGTTCTTGAAAATATTATATCCACCAAAACCATTTTCAAGTAGGAAAGAAGCACGGTGGACGACATCTTCTGGTGCATCAGAAGCAGCAAGGGTGCAGGTCCCTCCTCTAGCTTTAGCAAGAAAGATTGCTGGTGAGACACCATATTCAAAGCGGTACAGGTCCCCACCTGAAAGGAAACAATCTATACAGGATTGAATGACACCATCAAGCCTTGACTGATCCCCACATTTAGGGCATGGATTGTCCGAAGTACGAGAAGAAGAAGAAGAGCTGAAAATTATTCGGTCTAAAACAGTTCCTGTCCCTATCTCCTGACCTGCTCCACGTGTGAAGTGGATCACCATTCCATCGCCAACATATATCCCTAGAGTGTGAAGTCAGACACAGGTTAGCGATGGAAAAAGCTTTAGATCAATTATTGAGAATTGGGTCAGTAGATGCTAGATACACACATGAATGCTCAGCATGTTAATTATGTAAGTCAGAATCGAATGTCTCAAAAATTCAGTTTAAACAAAGTTTAGCTATGCAATTACTAACTTCCAGGCATCAATAAAATTAAACAACAAAATTAAAGTGCATCACCAATTATTATGTCATTAATAATATAAAGATCCTATGGCAAATCTTAATTATTCTTAAAATTTTCTGAAGGATTCCAATGGTCGTACCCAGCTCTGTCCTGATCTAACTGATCAAGTCTTGAACAGAGGAAAAATACTGAAGAACTTAATTTGGGAGAAAAGAAATGTATTCATGTCTCATTGTATTTAACATGCTACACATAATGTTCTTATATACAAGTAGAACGGAGATTCTAGAAACTATCTAACTAATTTGCACAGCCTGAGAGAAGCTTTCCTGCCAAACCCAACAAACAGTAACAAACTACGGCAGCCTAACCAATTCTGCTTTATGTTGCCCTCGATGCATTCTTTGAGTCGTAGCTTTTCTTTGTTTGTGTTATTGCAACACACCATTTTATTCATCCATGCTGCACGTGTTTTACTTAAAAATGTTGCACACCGTTTTTGCTAAGTCTCACATCTTCGGGTTGCTCCCCTGCATAAGTTATAGCTGCCTTGCTGCCTTGCTTATATCTTTATCACTAACTTCATATGAAATTTTATTATTTCCCTCTGACCATCCATCATACCATGTTTCTCTAAACATACTCCACCTAAAGTCAGATCACTTTCCTAGCAAGAGAGCAGATCACCTTTTTCAAGACTAGAACCATTACCAGTGCCTTTGCACTCATGTGTGGTGTGTGCGTGCACACATGGTGTAGGTAAGGCCAAGCAACAATGGCTACATGCCAAAATATAACCAAAGAAAGCAAGATGATTCTATCGCAATTTGAAAACGAAGATAGAGAGAGATAGAAATGATGAGAAAGGGATGCCCCCAGACCATGCAGAGATTGAAAAGAAATAAACAAATCCAATCAAGTAGGCCTGAGCAGTTTTCGGTTTGATCTGAAAAACCGAACTGAACGAAGCCATTTCGGTTCAATTAGTTCGGTTTTTTGTTCTGTCGATGCGGTGGGTTAGAGATTTTTAGCATGTTCGATTTTCAGTTCAGTTCGATTTTTTATCGGTTAAAACCGACAAAAACAACTAAACGGCATAGCAAATGGCACAAGTGATTTTTCAGCCTAGGATGCACAAGTCCCAACGCTTTGGCCCTTGTCCAATCCAATTTTCCGTTCAAGCCTAGAGAATAGAAATTACCTAAAACATTTAGTCTTCAATAGAGAACCCTAAATTGTAAAATCCCTAAAAGCTAAAATTCTCTCATCTGTTTCTTTGTGCCGTCGACTGCGAGTCTGCAACTGCCACTGTGCCTCGCCTCCCTTTTCAGTTCTCTCCTCTCTTCTCTTTTCTTATTCCTCCCTAGTCTCTGCCTTGTGTTGCCGTCCTTATCAGTTGCCATCATCACGAGTTGCTGTTGTCCCTTGGAAGTCCATTCAATGCTAGCGCCACCTTGGTAAGCCTCTCTTTCTTCTCTAGTCTCTTCTCTCTTCACTTGTTTGAACTTTGAATGTTGAGATTTGTAGTTGCTGAAATGGGTATCGTTTTGAACCGTTTGTGGAGCGTGGATTAAGGATTTTTGGCCTCACCAAATCACCTTCACCAGCCTTCGAAAATGACCTATCTCGCCACCATTCGGTAAGTAGCCATGGCCTGTAGGATTTCTTGATATTTTAGTTTTAATTTTGCTTCTTGATGAATTTAAATGACTACGAAAATGTTGTGCTGGATTTTTTAGTTTGTGTGAAATGCTTTATATGTTCAAATATATGTAAAACTTATAATACTGTAAGTTTAATTATTTAACTATTTGATTCTTAGTGACTATTTCTTTCTCCAAATTCATATGAAATTGGATATTCACATTCTCTTAAAATTCTGCTTGTCTTGGTTTTTTTTTAATTCAATTTTTCTAGTTATAATATTGTCTTGTCTTATCTTAACATTCTAGTTGCTTCTGAATTTTTTGCTCATGTAGTGAATAAATTTTGAATTTCAATGGAATTGTTTGTATACTAATACTATAAATGCCAGTGATTCTTGCCTGGATGTTGGTGTACTATATAAGATTAGGAAAATTGAACTTTATAAAGTGTTTCCATCTATCTAAAAGGTTTAATATGATATTGTATGCTACTTACCAAATTATTTATCATACAACATATGAAATGGATGGTAATTTTACAATCTAGTTTATTAAATTCATGGTATGTATCAGCTGAAACAATAATGGTGTTTTAGAAATAAGCATTAGTTATCTTGTCAAAAAGTTAGGAACATTATATATATACTAAAGCTGAATCCTTTGTCACTAACAGTGCCAATGCTTTTTTTTTTAATTTATATATTTTCACGAACTTTGTAGCCATGGTCTAACACCCATAATATTTACTCCAGTATCACATATTCCAGGAGTTTCACCATTTCCCTCTAGATCTAATAATTTTTTTTCTTTTTTTCTTTTTTTATAAAATCATATTATATATAGATCTACTTTTGCAGCAAATTATTGGAAATTAATAAAGGTCATGCGTCCAATCCATGGAGGAACTAGACGATTTCATTTTTTTTTTTTTGCTTTTTTATTAAATAAGTAACATTATTTAAATATTTTCATATAATTTAAATAAAATTTAATTAAATTATAAATTTAACAGTGAAGGTGCTATTTTACCTTTTGGTATTTTTATCTTGCTTTCTGTTTCTTTTGCTTTTTTTTGTTTCTTTCCTTTTTTTTTTATATATATTAAACTTATTCAATATTTACATAAAAAAGACAATATCAATTAAGTATTATCATAAAATTCACACACATATAATGCATTATGTAATCATTTTTACTTATGTACAACAAAACTCAATTTTGAGTAACTATTCTAATAATAATAATATTTTAAAATTTTATTAGGTGTTTTGTTTTACATATTAATTTACCATTCAGTGACTAGATTTTAATTTAATTCCTTCTTTACTCTGTTAACAGCTCTAAATGGATTCTTTTAGTGGGCAAGAAGATCTAAAAACTAAAAATACTATTGATTCTAATCAAAGTGAAGCTGAGGCTGAAGATACATCTAAATCAAAATCAAAATCAAAAGAGGTTGTGAAGTGAAAGCCAATTAGACCAAAATCTCAAGTTTGGGATCACTTCACCAAGTTCACAAATACTAAGGGCGAAATTAAAGGCAAGCGTAATTATTGTAGCAAAGAATTTTGTTGTGATCCAAAGAAAAATGAAACAACTGCATATAAGAATCATATGAATGCATGCAAAAAGCACCCGTATGCCATTGAGACTAAGCAAACACAATTAGCTTTGCAACCAAATTCATTTGATGAAGTTTTAGAGGATGTAAGCACACTTTCTACTTGGAAATATGATGAAGATGCAATTAGGGAGGCTATTGTTCAAATGATTATAATTGATAAATTGTCTTTTAAATTTGTTGATGGTGAGAGATTTAAAAGATTCATGAGAGCTATATGTCCTAGGTTTAGGATTCCCTCCCGTTGGACTATTTCACGGGATTGTTATCAAATGTTTATTGAGGAGAGGACAAGATTGAAGTTTTTTCTCAAAAAAAATTGTCAAAGGGTGAGTCTTACTATAGACACATAGACATCATTGAACCGAATAAATTATATGTGTATCACTATTCACTTTATTGACAATGATTGGAAGTTGCACAAGAGAATTATTAATTTTCGTCCTATTTCTAGTCATAAAGGTCTTGGAAGGTTAATTGAAACTTGCTTGCTAGAGTGGGGTTTCGATAAGATATTCACAATTACAGTAGACAATGCAAGTTCAAATGATGTAGCAATCTCTTATTTGAAAAAGAAGCTTGCCTATTGGGGTGTTAGTGTTGTTAATTCTACTTACCTTCATATGAGGAGTATGGCACATATCATTAATTTGGTTGTCATGGATGGATTAAAAGATGTTAGTGAGTCGGTGATGAAGGTTAAAATTGCAGTAAGATACATTAGGAGTTCTCCAGCTAGGTTGAAAAGGTTTAAAGAATGTGTTGAATATGAAAAAATTGAAGGCAAGACTTATTTGTGTTTGGATGTGCTTACTAGGTAGAATTCAACTTACTTAATGTTGAATACAGCTCAAAAATATGAAAGGGCATTTGAGAGGTATGAGTTACAAGAACCTATGTTCAAGCTTGACATTGGAGAGAATGGGATGCCTGATTTTTATAATCGGTCTCAAGTCAAAAAAATGGCTGATATGTTGTCTCATTTTTATGAGTTGACTTTGCTTATTTCGGGTTCCCATTATGTCACATCCAATATGTTCTTCAGTAAGATAAGTGACCTAACTTTTATATTGAACCAATGGATGGATAGTAATGATATTGAGATGAAATCTATGGGGAAAAGAATAAGGGTTAAATTTGACAAGTACTGATGGGATGTAGATAAAATGAATAAACTTTTTTATTTTGCTATTATTCTTGACCCTCGTGATAAATTTGAGTATATGGATTATCTATTTTGCCAAATGTATGGTAAGAAAAAGGGTGTAGAGTTATTCCAAAAGGTGAAAACATTAATGAATGAATTGTTTAATGTAGGGCTGAGTATTCGGTTCAAACCAAACCGAATCATCAAAATCGAATTAACTGAATTACTATATTTTAGAAATTGAACCGAACCAAAATGAATAAAAAATCGAACCAAACCGCTCTATTTTTGTACAATTCAGTTTAAACCAATCGGTTTTTGAGTTTGAATAGATTTTTTAATTTAGATTTGATTTTAAAGTTATTTGGTCTGATTTTGACCTTGGTTTGAACCTACTAACCATTAATTAATGAAATTAAACAATTTATATATATATAATTACATATAATTCATAAATTTTTTATAAAAATAAATCAATTTAAAAATTAATAAAGTAATTCGGTTTGGTTTGGTTCAATCGATTTTTTTCTCTCCAAAATCGAACCGAACCGAACCAAACCTAAATAACCGAAATTCTTAAAATGCAAAATCGAACTGAACCGAATTATCTTAAAAACCCAACCGAATTACCAAATTAAGATAATTCGGTTCAATTTATTCTGTTCAAATTGAATAGTGCTCACCCCTAGTTTAATGAGTACAAGAGAATGTACCAACCTGATATTGAGCACTCAAGTGATGATAGTTCACAGATCTCAATTGGTAGTACAAGCTCTTCCGCAAGTCTTACGCCAAAATTTTTTTTGAAGTATCACTACAAGAAACAAAAGTTGGAGGCTCTTAGTGGTGTAGATTCAAAAAGAGAGCTAGAAGTATATCTAAGTGAGGCTATCTAAGAGGACAAGGGAATGGTGGAAGATTAATTCTAAGAGATTTCTTGTCCTAAGAAAAATGGCAAGAGACATACTGCTTGTTTCAGTTTCAACAGTTGCTTCAGAGAATGCTTTCAGTACTGGTGGGAGAGTGCTTGATGCCTTTAGAAGTTCTTTGACTCTTAAAATTGTGGAAGGCTTGATATGTGCACAAGATTGGCTTCGTTCATCAAATAGACCAATAAGTGTTGAGGAAGATTTAGAAAAACTTGAAAAGCTTGAAGAGGGTATGGAATTAATTCATCCAACATTTCAATTTTATTGTTTCATATTTCATTTGGATATCGAGTTTCCTTTTTGTCTAAAACACTTCAATTTTAAGTGCTGCCACTTGTTGGAATTACCCATGGTTTAGGTGGATCAAGTTCTACCCCTACCCCTAACTATTAGATGTAAGTTTAATTGTTGAATATTTAGTACTGTTTTATGCCTAGTTTTAGTTTGTGCTTTTTAAATTTTTTCTTGGTTGATGACTTGATCATTTTTATCTACTTTGTGCAGGTTTCAAATAGGCATGGAATTGTTGGACTGCTCTTGACCTCCTGTGATTTTATGTTTTGCATGGATTTTAATCCATGATAAACTTTATTTTGCATTGGATTTTAATTCATTATGGACTGCTCTATGTAATGAGTGGTGTTTTAATGTGTGGACTTTAAATATAGGAATGTCAAATGTGTTATGTGGACTTTTATCAGTTTATGAAGTGATGTTACTGTTTTTATGGACTTTTATGTATTTTGGATTTATAATTTCATGGTACATTTTATGTAATATGGATTTACAATTTTATGGAATTATGGATTTATATGTTATGTACTTTTGCATGGATTTTTATGTATTATTGATATTTATAAACAGGTTTTTTTGTAAACAGGTTTAGGATTGCTATTAATAAATTGTTGTTTATTAGATATAAATAGGTTCTTTTGTAAAATTCCAATAGTTTCGGTTTAATGCAACGGAACCGAACCGAACCGTTATTTTTCGGTTTGGTTCGGTTCTGTTATTCTTAAGTGATCGGTTTGGTTCGGTCCACTTTTTTAAGCGATTCGGTATTTCGGTTTTCAGTGTTCAGTTCGGTTTGGAACTGAACCGAGTGAATGCTCCCCCTGCAATCAAGTATCAATTGGATTACAGAATGAACACATTATGTGTATCATGTTTCATCAAATTCTCAACCACTACAGACTATAGTCTAGCATTTGAACTTCATTAAAGCTAATTTCAGTATAAAACTAAAAACAAGGGCTGTTCACTTGCTGAATTTAACTAACCAATTCAACCCGATCCAAACCATGTATCCATTTTAATCCCAACTTCTGGTCAGGTTGGTTAAATAATTTTTGAGACCTAACTCTCACTTTCTAATCCCTAACTTCCTCTACAATTTCATAGCCTCTAGGAAAACTTTGCCTTGCATCGCCAGATCTTTTCTTTCCTCCCTCTCTTCTCTTTATCTCTATTTTTGGTCTTCCATAACTTCCATAAACACTGTGCATCAAATAGTAAAGAAATTTGGTGGTACTCAAGAGAGAGAGCGCGACCAAAATCATCAAATTTGATCAAATGTCTACTAATTTTGATATCAGATAACGAAGTGGAAGAATATGCTGAAAAAATTGGATAAAATTACAAACCTCTTTTAAAATTTTTAAAAATTTAGATAAATTTTTATAAAATTTGAAAATATGGTCAATTTTAACAAGATTTAAATATTTGGATTAGAAAGATTTGGCTTATTTTTGTGATTAGGCTCCTTTTTTATCATATAAAAATCTCAATTCATATCAGGAAGTCAGCTAAATAATGGGTTGTACTTATCTGGAAGTCAACTAAATGTTGGCTACAAACGGCCATATAAAATTTTCACAAATTTATCCAACTAACGGACAACCAATCCAACAAATTCCTAATGTCGGTTTGGTTCGGTTTGGTTTAGAAATTTATAGTAATCAATGTAAGTTGGAAAGGCAATTACAATCCAAACCGACTTATGAAGAGGCCTGAGTAAAAACAGAATGCTAAGAACACTTATTCAATCCTAGACTAGCACACAAACAAACAATTGGAAATTTCAAAATCTCCAGCATTTGTTTCAAAACCCAAAACCCACAAAATAAAAATGCTAAAACTAGAGAAAACAACGTCCGATATCAAAAAAGGAGCTCAAAATGACACCGATTTATATTAGCAAACAAGACCATACGACACGAACTTGAAATTAGTGACAGAAAGCTAAAGACCCAGAATCCGATAGCAGTAGAATTAGGGAAAAATGAAATGAAGTAGAAATGCAGACCATGATGAGAGTATATATAAGCGTGCCTCCAAGAGTAGATGTGATCCCCTGGCTTCAACTCATCTCTTCCGATCTTGTTTGAAAAAACTCCCATTCTTCTTCTTCTTCTTCTTCTTCTTCTTCTTCTTCTTCCCTTTCCTTCTCTCTTCTTCTGGGCTAATTTATACGCAGATAAGTTTCGAGATCGAGAGAGAGAGAGAGAGAGAGAGATAGGAAAGCGAAACGCTTCCTTTGCGTTTAAGGCTTTGCCAGGGAGAAATTCTCCTCCTTTTCTTTGCGATAAATTAATTAATATTAAGTTAATAAGTACTGCCATTATTTTACCAAACAAAAAGTACTGTCATTATTTACCCTTTTTTTTTTCTTTTTTTTTTTTTTACTTTATGTCTCTATTCTTTTAGGTCTTACTATCATATTTAACACCGATTAATTTTTTCTCTCTATCATGAAAATATATATAAAAAAAAATTAAATCGAAAAATCTCAATTCCAATAAAATTTTAATTAAACAAAAGAAACAACAAAACCAAATTAGGATGTTAATATCAAAAGTAATCCAAAGAAATCATAGAAATCATGAGAATGTTAGTACTTACTATAGAAGTGAAAGAAATCAAAGATGCTGCCCCAATAATGGAGACATGTAATTCCTTCTTTTCAACCTGAGAACTCTCCATGCCAGCAAGGAACGTTACTTTGTAGATACATTAAAGAATAGGTTCCAATCGGCTCGGTTAGATTAATTTAAAAACTACAAATAAATTACTAATTATATATATATATATATAATTAATTTTTATTCTTAATATGATTATTAAATTTTTAATTTTACTCTAAAAGTTTCCATAAGTTATACATTTTTAATATGAGTTTCTTAAATAGGTTAGAACTCTTATAGTAAATAATTTAAATTAATAGGATTGTTAATTATTTTACGAATTAGTATACTTGTTTAAAATGAAATAAATTTGTTGTGCTTATGAAAAGTAGAAAACATGACTTAGCTCAAAAAATAGGAATAATAAGCTAAACGTTTGTATCCAATATATAACGAATAATAATCGTGGATTATAATTTAGTATTTTTACATTAATATAATTACTCCAATTATATATAAGTAATAAAAATCTAAAACTTTAGGCATACTAGGAACAAAAGTACAGTTTTCCTTATACCAATCAAATAAATATTCTCTTAAAGCTCTATTTATTTTATAAAAAATATTTTTTTAAAGAAGTATTTTTATATTTTTTTTTATTTTTAAAAAATATTAGTTGCCATGGTTGTCTTGTAGTATTAGAATTATAATTTTAAAATGTTAGTTATCTTATAAAATTATTTCAAATATCATGTTTATCAACGGGTTTTTTTTTTTTAGGTTCACAAATAGTAATTAATAACATTCCATTTTTTTTTTAATGTTTGTGTATTATTTAATTTGCCTGCTATCTTACCTCACTGAATAGAATTGAAGGAAAAAAAAGAATATATATATATATATATATATATATATATATATATATATATAGAATCATCATAATTGTGCATCAGCGTGTGGGTGAGACGTGTGCATGGACACGTCCTCATCCACAATATAACACCAGATTTACAACAGTGTCTGAACAGGCATTATTTTTATACGCACCAAATTAGAGAGATTTGTACAAGGGGCACACAATTACCAAACATAAACTGAAAAATAGATATAGTGTTTCTCCATGAATGAAGAATACATGTCTCAATAAGCATTTCACAGTGAAGATCATATTACACATTTTACCGGGGCATCATTGCAATTCAAAGGAAAATTTATTTTTCTGCAACTAGCATCACACCATCAACTAGGTAGCAGGTAGCACTTATTTTATTCCACACAATTTTCTTCTAGTAAACAATGTTACTTTTCCTTGGAAACATCAGCTGCAACTTCCAAGCTAGACCCAGAAACAAGCCTCTCAACTGGCACTTTGGTCACATCACGACGTATTCCAATATCAGAAACAAACCGGTAGATACAATACATACCGCAACCCGCAGCTGTCAGAAAGCTAAAGTTGGCAATTGAAGAAGAAATATCAATAGAAACATCAATAGCTTTGGCAGCGGCATATAAGGATCCTGCCTGCCCACTTCGACCAACACTGATGCTCTTGGATATGAGAAGACCTGTCTTACAGTAGATTGCAAAATCCTCACAGTTGTTCTTGAAAATATGATATCCACCAAAACCATTTTTAAGCAGGACAGAAGCACGGTGAAGGACATCTTCTGGTGCATCAGAAGCAGCAAGGGTGCAGGTCCCTCCTCTTGCTTTAGCAAGAAAGATTACTGGTGAGACACCATATTCAAAGCGGTACAGGTCCCCATCTGAAAGGAAGCAATCTATACAGGATTGAATGACACCATCAAGCCTCGACTGATCCCCACACTTAGGGCATGGATTGTCCGAAGGATGGGAAGAGCTGAAAATTTTTCGGTCTAAAACAGTTCCTGTCCCTATCTCCTGACCTGCTCCACGTGTAAAGTGGATCACCATTCCATCGCCAACATATATCCCTGGAGTGCGAAGTCAGACACAGGTTAGCAATGGTGAAAGCTTTAGATGTGTTATTGAGAATTGCGTCACTAGGTGCTAGATAGACACATGAATGCACGGCGTGTTAATTATGTAAGTGAGAATTGAATATCTTAAAACATTCAGTTTAAAAAAAAGCTTAGCTATGCAATTACTAACTTACAGGTATCAATAAAATTAAACAACAAAATTAAAGTGCAACACTAATTATTTTGTCATTAATAATATAAAGAACCTATGGCAAATCTTAATTATTCTTAAAATTTTCTGAAGGATTCCAATGGTCGTACCCAGCTCTGTTCTGCTCTAACTTCATATGAAATTTTATTCTTTCCCTCTAACCATCCATCATACCAAGTTTCGCTAAACATATTCCAACTAAAGTCAGATCACCTTCCTAGCAAGAAAGCAGATCACCTTTATCAAAACTAGAACCATTACCAGTGCCTTTGCACTCATGATGAGAAAGGGATGCCCCCAGACCATGTAGAGATTGGAAAGAAATAAACAAAATGCAATCAAGTATCAATTGGATTACAGAATGAACGCGTTCCGTGTATCATGTTCCATCAAATTCTCAACCACTATCAATTGAAATTAGTGAGAGATTACTAGAGACCCAGAATACGATAGCAGTAGAATAAGGGAAAAATGAAATGAAGTAGAAATACAGACCATGATGAGAGTATA
This sequence comes from Hevea brasiliensis, assembly GCF_030052815.1. Classification (NCBI taxonomy): domain Eukaryota; kingdom Viridiplantae; phylum Streptophyta; class Magnoliopsida; order Malpighiales; family Euphorbiaceae; genus Hevea; species Hevea brasiliensis. Next base: position 60,737,484 of record NC_079508.1, read on the forward strand.
TGTAAGCGAGCCTCCAAGAGTAGATGTGATCCCCTGGCTTCAGCTCATCTCTTCCGATCTTGTTTGATAAAACTCCCATTCTTCTTCTTCTTCTTCTTCTTCTTCTTCCCTTTCCTTCTCTCTTCTGGCCTAATTTATACGCAGATAAGTTTCGAGAGAGAGAGAGAGAGAGAGAGAGAGAGAGAGAGATGAGGTTGCGGGGGAGGGAGGAAGCGAAAAGCTTCCTTTGCATTTAAGGCTTTGCCATGAAGAAATTGAAATTCTCCCCTTTTTTTTTTTTTTTTTTTTGCGATAAATTAACATTAAGTTATTAAGTACTAACATTATTTTTTATTTTTACTTTATGTCTCTATTTTTTTTTAAGTTGGTTGGTCTTGCCATCATATTTAACGCTGGTTAATTTCCTCCCAATCAAGAATATATATATATATATATATATATATATATATATATATATATATATATATATATATATATATAATTAAATCTAAAAATCTCAATTCCAATAAATTTTTAATTAAACAAAAGAAACAACAATACCAAATTAGGATGTTAACATCAAAAGTAACCCAAAGAAATCATACTTATATAAATTGTGAGAATGTTAATAATACTTATTATAGAAGTGAAAGAAATCAAAGATGCTACCCCAATAATGGAGACATGTAATTCCTCCCTTTCAACCTGAGAACTCTCCATGCCAACAAGGAATGTTAGTTTTTAGAAAGAATAGGTTCTCAAAAGAACCGAAATAAAAATTTGGTACCGTCGAACTTAGCCTTTGAAGACACATGCACATAGTTAGTTGAAAATGTTTTACTATACTTTTCGAAAAATAAATTTATAATGAATTTATTTTTTAATAATTATGATATAAATATATTTAATATACAAATTAATTTTTCAAAAAATAAACTCACTCTTAAACTGCAAAAGACAATAATGTTTATAATATAATTTAAAATATAATAAATTAAAAAATAAATTGATAAATTAACCATGAATTACCTTCATTCCATTGCTACTTTGCTAGTTGAGTGCGTCAACTGTGTTCATAAAATCGAGATTGATAGACAAATTGGCTCCAATTGGCTTGGTTAGATTAAAAATTATCAAATGAAATTTTAAAAACTACTGTTAAATTACTAATTATATATATATATATGTGTCCAATTTAATTAATTTTTAATTTTTTTATCCAATTTAACCAATTTACTTTTGATTTAAGTTAAAATTGACTTAATGTATAACTCACTGTGAGTTGATTTTTTTTTAATATTTTTAATGTTAATTACTTAAATAATTATTTTTTAATATTAATTAAATAATTATAATTAGCCCCTATACTTATTGAAGGAGTTCAATTTATTTCATTTTTAACTATTGTTCAATTTAACTCAAAAATTTTAATTTAAAATCAATTTAGCTCAAAACTTAAAATTTATGAACCAAATTTCTTGACTTTTTTTTTCAAATAAAAAATTATGAAGCACAGTGTTTTTAATCCTGGGACTGAATTTTTAATTCATTGATTTAAACCCAAAAATTAATAAGTTCAATTTCTTTATTTTTTTTTATTTTTTAACTAAATTAAGCTTAAATTAAAATTTCTAAGTTAAATTTGACAAAAAGTTACAAATACACTAAATTAAACTTCCCTAATAAATATAGGGGTGAAATTAAGTTTTAATCTATTAAAAAATGACACGTGTATATTAATTGGATTAATTTAAATTTAAACCAAAAGTAAAAAGACTAAATTAAATAAAATATTGAAAATGAACTAAATTAGACATTCCTAAAAGTAAGTTAAGCAAATTGAGCTTATTTTTAATTTTTATTTTAATATGATTATTAATTTTTTTATTTTAATCTAAAGTTTTTATAAGTTTTAAATTTTTAATCCAATAGGTTAGAACTCTTATAGTAAATAATTTAAATTAATAGGATTGTTATTTTACTAGTTAGTATACTTGTTTAAAATGAAATAAATTTGTTATGCTTGTGAAAAGTAGAAAACATGACTTAGCCTAAACAATAGGAATAATAAGCTAAACGTTTATATCCAATATATAACGAATAATTTATAATTTCACATATTTATAAAATTTTTATAAAAATATTTTTATTATTTAATTATAATATTAAATTAATAATATATGTTTATTATATATATATTTATTTATTTATTTTTTTTAAATTATCTCTAATTAATATATTTAAAAAATAATTTTTTTATAATAATTCCAATAATAACATTACATAATATCTAAATATTTTTATATTTTAATATAAAAAATAAAAAATAACTTAAAGTTATTTCCTTCAAAAATATTATAACTTTCATTTTCATCAGAAAAATATTTTAATTGACACTCTTTCTTAAGTATTTTGAATATTACAAAATCAAAAAATATTTTTCACAGAATAAACGAAATCTCTACGTAATTAAATTTTACTTTTTATACTACAGAACCTACATATATTTGGTAAGTATTTAGAATAATTTTTACAATTTGGATTCATCAGTCCCTTATAAAAAATTTTTTTCTTCCATACGATTTTATCTTAATTAATTAATTAAATATTTTAGGTTTTTACAATAATAATAATAATAAGTACTATTAGGGAAACAACCAAATTACCATAAGAAACTTGCCGCTATAGTTAAGCCTTTTGAAAAATTAAAAATTTATAAAAATTTAATTTAATTTAATTAATTTTTTTATTAATTTTTAAATTTAAAATAAAAAAAATTATTTTTTTAATTTACAAAAATTCATTTTAAAAAATAAAAATTAAATATAATTATATGAAAATTTAATTAAATATATTTTTAAATGATTTATTTTAAAAAAAGTCAATTAAAATTTTATTAAATTTATATAATTAAAATAGTTATACCTACAATAAAAAAAAATATTGTACCTATTACAGTTGCTTGATCATTTATGAAAATCTCCTATAAATTTTATGACTATAATTCTAAATAATCATGGCTAAATTACACTACATTTATATCTTTATAATAATTTTTAATAAAATAATATGATTTGATTCGATTTAAAAATTAAGAAATTTTCATATCGAAACTTTTTTTTTTTTTTAACTGAAAACGAAGTCTTTGTTCTGATTTTGATTTTCAATTCTCAATTATTGGGCCTTTAGTTTTTGAAATTAAATTAATGTCGTAAAAACATATATTTTATAACTTTTAAAATTAAAATAGATGTTTTAAGCAAAATTAAATTATAGCATAATTTTTCAAATATAAATACTTTTAAAAAAAATTTAACAATAAATAAATTTATAATTTCATATTTTTTTATTAAATTAATATAGAATTTAAATATAATATTTAATCTCTCTGTAGCTGTACCCTTATCAAAATTGCGGTGAGTTCGCAATCCAAATCCAACGGCTGAGAGATATCATGTAATCGCAAAGGGTAATTAATTACAAAGTTAAAAAATATATATAATTATTAAAAAAAAAATTAAAATCAATTACAAGTACACGAAGACGATTATGAGGCTATAAATATTTCTCCGACTGGCGAAGTCCACGACGTCATCTTTTATTGCTCAGGTTTCTCCGATTACAGCTCTGGTCTGGCATTCTTCTCCTTTTCAATGGCTTTACCAAATACAAACCTTCTTCTTCTCTTCTCAATTCTCGCTGCTTTTCTCTCCTTCTCTGCCTCCGCTAGACCCTGCAAAACCCTCTTCATCTCCTCCTACTCCTTTTCCATCAAGCCTCTTTACCCTAACCCTAACTCTGACCGCCCTTCCTCCTCCGGATTCGTCACCATCGTCACCGAAATCACCCAACAACACTCCTCTTCCGAGATCTTCCTCGATCGCCGGGTTTTCCCTGCTGTTGATGCTTCTGAGCCCAAAGGTATCCAACGGCGGCAGGCAGGCCCTGACTTGCCTTTTGGGCTTTCCTCCTATGACATGAGTTCTCTCCGCGATCGCACCAAGGACATTCTCAGTGTCGTCGTCGCCTTGCTTTTTGGGGTTGGTTGTGGCGCTCTTACCGCCGCTACCATGTACTTGGTCTGGTCCCTCTTCTCTACTCGTTACGATTATCGCTACGAGGAATTTGATAGCGAGGATGGAGATGAAGAGGATGATGTTAGCCCTAAGAAGATGGGTTATGTTAAGATCCCTGAAGCTGATTCCATGCCCAAGCAGGTGAAAGAGGTGGTATGAGGAGGTTTTCCTTTTTATATTTATAACGAAAAAAATTTAATTTTTCGTTTAGGGTTTTAATCAACTGTTATCCCTCGTGTTGTTTATGTCCTGCGGATTATTATTGAACAGCTAATGTTGCTTTCTATTGTGTTATTGTCAAGAAAGCGTATGGCTTCCATCTATTGCTATATATTTATGTCTTCTAATTCTAATAGATTGATTTCTTTTGTGCTATTATTTTTTTGCATTGATTTCTTTGGTGGTGCAATTTTTGGATATTGATAAGAAATTGAGTTTAAACAGAATAATCGATCTCAATTAGTCTGAGATTACGGTTTAGTTATTGATATGATTTATTTGGTGTTGCTTTGTTCATTTTCCCTGGTCGTTCAAATCACACGTGGATGATAATTTAATGTTTAAGCATCCCTTAATTGGGTGTGCTTAATTTGCTTATATGGGTATTTGGCTATGTTAGTTTAGATTTTTGTGGAAACTAGCAATTGTTAAGACTCCTGAAGTAATTTTTAAATTTTTGTGAAACTCATCATTCACCAATTGAGCAAGGGAGCGCAGGCATGAATAGTACTGAATATGGTTGTGGAACCGATATTTTCTAATGGAATACCAAGGTAAGTTCAGCCATCCACTAAATGATTTATGTTCTGAATTTGATGAAATTTTCCGGAATTAGGAACAGCTACAAGGCATATCGAATGCATAGGAGCATGCGGGAACTCTTGGGACAAACTAACTTTGTTATTTGTGTTATGACATGACTCAACTCAATTCAACTAAGTCTTTATCTCAAAAATTTAGAGTCGGCTATATAAATTCTCTTTCTTCAATCTAAACGATTTTGGGGTTAAATCCTCGGAAATGTTTAATGCTTCTAGGTTATGTTGTACTACTCTCCTCCTCCAAGTCAGTTTAGGTCTATTACTTCTTTTTTTTTTTTTTCTATCCTCTATCTCTATCTTAATGTGCTCTACTTGTCTAACAAGAGCCTCCGTATGTCTACGCTTCACATGACTAAATCACTTCAATCTCACTTCTCTCAACTTATCTTCAATTGGTACCATTCCTACCTTTTCTCTAATAATCTCGTTATGGATTTTATCTAGTCTAGTATGGCCACTCATCTTCCTTAACATTCTCATTTTCGGAACTCTTATCTTAGACACATACGACTCCTTCAGTGCCCAATACTCACTATCATATAACATGGCCGGTCGTATGGTTGTACGCTAAAATTTTCCTTTCAACTTATTGAAAATCTTGCGATCACATAAAACTCTCGTGGCACGTCTCCACTTCAACCATTCGGCTTTAATTCTATGAATAACATCCTCTTCACATCCCTCATCTGTTTGAAGTACTGAGCTGAGATATTTAAAGTGATTACTTTAGGACAGTAGCACTCCATCCAAACTAACTAACTCTATCCAAACTAACTCTTTCCCTATCATCAATTCGGCCTTAACTGAACTTGTAATGCATGTATTCTGTCTTCGTTCTACTTAACTTAAAACCCTTTGACTTTAGAGTACTTCTCCAAAACTCTAGCTTTCTATTAACTTCTTCTTGCGTCTCATCTATCAAAACTATATCATCCGTAAACATCATGCGCCAAGGGATACTCTCTTGTATATATTTCGTTAATTCATCTAAAACTAATGTAAAAAGGTAAGGGTTTACAGCTAAACTTTGGTGTAATCTAATTGAGATAGGAAAATCTCGTGTCCTCTCCCACTGTCCGCAAAACAGTAGTTGCTCCTTCATATATGCCTTTCAACACTTGTATGTACCTAATAGATACCTCCTTTTGTTCTAACACTCTCCATAAGGCATTTTTTGGACCACTATCATAAGCCTTCTTCAAATCGATAAAAATCATGTGTAAATCTTTTCTCGCATCTCTATATTTCTCCATCAAGCTTCTGATGAGAAAGCTCGCTTACATAGTTGAACAATCAGGTATGAAGCCAAATTGATTAGGAGAGATAGAAATATCATGACGTAGTCGATGTTCCACAACTCCCTCTCACAATTTCATAGTATGGCTCATGAATTTAATTCTCTTATAGTTTGAGCAACTCTGTATATCTCCCTTATTTTTAAAAATAGGTACTAAAATACTACTCCTCTATTCGTCAAGCATTTTCTTTGAATTTAGAATCTTATTAAACAATTTAGCTAATCATGCCACTCCCATATCTCCTAATCATTTCCACACTTCAATTGGTATTCCATCGAGTTCACAGGCTTTACCTACCTCATATTCTTAAGTGCTTCCTTTACTTCTAAAGATCTAATCCTTCTAGTATAATTCACATTATTTTCTATTGCTCTGTAGTCTATATTCACTCTATTACCATTTTGACTATTATCAAAGAGATCATCAAAATAATTTTTTCATTTTTCTTTAATATCCTCATCTTTCACCAATATTTTTCCTTTTTTATCCTTAATGAATCTAACTTGATTGAAATCTTGACGTTTCTTTTCTCTCCTCCTTGTTAATCTATAAATATCTTTCTCCCCTTCTTTAGTTTTAAATTTCTCATATAATTTTTCAAAAGCCTGCGCTCTTACTTGACTATTTGCCTTTTTTGCCTATTTATTTGCTATTTTATATTGTTCATATGCCTCATTATTATCACACTTAGGTAATTTCTTATATCATTCTCTCTTTCTCTTTATTGCCTTTTGTATTTCCTCTCTTTTGAGGGTTGTCTATGTCCTCTAGACCCTCCAAGTGTTTTTTTAGCTACTTCTCTAATATTTGATGCCATCTGTATTTGTGCTATGATTGAACCAATAAAATATAATTGTTTCATTTCTATAGTCAGTTCTTTTTTGTTCCAAGTCTCAAATACCAGGTGCAATTAGTTGCGTAATAACTGTTGTCAAAACTTTGAAGTGCAAGCTTGAATTCTCTGGTAGTTGCAAAGGAGGCAATATAGTTTCTGATCATTGGAATTTCCATAGGGTTCTTTGTCTCGTGAACAAGTCATTGATATAAATGTGATCATCATATTCAATAAACCTGATTTTCCTTCAGTAACTCCCGGTTATGATAAACAATGATTAGTTTGACTTTGCTGAATGCTGCTTATCTGAAACATTTCTAGCCCATTGATATAAATCTATTTGCTAAGTGTATCCGTACCTGAATATTGTGAAGTTTGCCCAAAGCACTGATTAATTAATAAAATGAAGTCTTGCAACTTGCATGATGGTTAAATTCACATAACCCTGATTTTTTTTCCCCAATACTGGTGATAATTTTGTAAACTGTTAGTTGAGTAGATATGCTTACAACACTAATGGCTTCGTTTGGAATAAATCGTTTTCAAGAGAAGAATTCAATTGACAATCATGCTTGTTTTCAATTTGTTTGAAATGAAATGTTTTTTTTCTTCTTTCATTGTAAATATGAAAATTGATTAAAAGAAAATCAATTGAATTGAATTCTTATAAAATTTTAGATTTCAAATGGGAGGTTATTGAGAGAGAAGATCTGATTCATATTGGAATACTAGTAGTGCGATTACAGTTTTTGTGTGGCATGTGTAAGATATAATTTTGTGTAAATTGATAGGTGGTATATGGAATAAATTAATCTGCGTGCATTGGGTCATTTTTATTGTGAAGCTTTTAAGAGATGGGTGGCATATGTGTCATACCATTCAAAGTTTTAGTTGATGTGCGCCTGCTCGGGGGATCTGGAATTCTGATGTGGAGAACGACACAGTTGGTGCGTGGTCAATTTGCACTAACATTTGAGCGATTGATTAGTGGTGGTCTATAGCTTTTCTTTACAATGAAATGATAGAATATCCTAGTGGATTGTTCCTTGGGTGCGTTTGCAGATTCGTGAGAAAAACGTTTTCTAGAATTCTATTTTCATCCACGAAAAGTTGACATATGGGATGAGATTGATGGTAGGGAAATATTGGTGCATGGTAGTTTTGCCCCTTTGGAAATTCGGTCTTCGTGGATTTGCTTTGTGCCTTGCACGATGTCTCTCTGCTAAACTGGGATTTAGATGTATTTTGACATTATGGGATTCACATATTCTCGTGGAATGAAATGGGGGTAACTATCATGCCATGAAAAGCTATTGCCAGGGGGGCTGCTCTAGTCTGGACGGCTCGATTTAACAAAAATTAATAATTTATAGTCTTTATTTATTTTATGAAAAATATTTCTTTTAAAAATATTTTTTTATATATTTTTTAATATTTTAAATATTATATAAAAATATTAATACACATATGATATAAATATATATTATTAATTTAATTTTATAATTAAATAATAAAAAATATATTTTTAAGTAATTTTTATAAAAGGTATTTTCATATATAAATTATTTTTAGTAAACCAAAAAAAAATTTAGCTTAATTGAATTAAAATTTTAAGACATTGAAATTTGATTTAAATTGATTTAGTGATTATTATTATAATTTTAAATAAAAATATTATTAATATAAAAAAATAAATACTTAAATATGATAGTTAATATTTTTATCATATTTTTTTAAATATAACATATAATATATATTTAAAATTATATAAAATATTATTTAACTATGAGTATTAAATATTATAAGGTTGTTAATTAATTCAGTTTATAAGTTTTAAAAAGTTTTAAAAATAGGTTGATCTATTTGCTTATAATAATTTTAGGGCCCATAAGTCTTATATGATTATAAATTAGTTTGATAAAGTATTTTATTATATTATTTTTATTTAATTTTAAAAATTTTAATTAAAAATTTTATTTAATATTATTTTTAATCATTTTAATAATAAATGTGCTTATAGATTATATTTTATCAAACACATTAACTATTTATTAATTATTTATAAGTATTTTAAATAAATATATAAAATTTTAAATGTTTATAAATTTAAATTATTTGACTCAACTTATATGGAATTGAATTCTAAGTATTTTGTGAGTCAAATTGAAATAGTTGAAAAGTAAGGTAGATACATTTACAATATGAATGTTATTCATATATAAAAATTATATTTATAAAATTTGAAAAATAATTTTGTGTAATAATTACTACACATTTAGAATTTCAATTGAATCTTGCGGTCATAAAAATATATTTTATATATTAACTATAATAGCTATTAAATTTATTGTTACAAGCGGCACATTGATTTTTTTTTTTTTTTTTTTTTGAGATGATGAATTATTTTCTTGATAAATATAGAGAAGAAGATGAGAAATCCACAAATTTATCATTATAAATATAGAATTTTCTTTTGGGGTAATGACAGCAGAAATACTTAATATACTTTCACATTAAAAATAGTTCGTGATCTTATAATATTTTTCTAGTAAGGTGTATTTAGCTATTTATTCTCAACAGGATAGTGTTAATACGAACATAAATTCATGCTGATTTAGAAAAAAAAAAAAAAAAGAAGATAATTTCAAAGTCTTTTGGTTATATTTTCTCGTACAATTATTTCCCTATTTCTATCTAATTTCCGAATTCAGCATCCACTTAATGCCCACAAAAAGAATTTTGGTAATCGAACTGTCTTAATAATAAAAAAAATCATTTGTTAAAACAATTCAATTGAAAGTCAAATATTTCTTTGATAAATGACATCCAATTCCTTTTCTTTTTCTGTCCTTCCTTCTGTTTCTCTATTCTCATTCTTCTAATATTGACGGCCAGAAGAAAGGTTTTCGCGTAAACTCTGGTTTTGAATGAAAGGTACAGGATTTTTCACACGTACTTATGATGGTTGGTACGTGCCCATATTAAAATTAATTCTCACTGAACATCCAATTCAAGGTAACCTCATCTGCCCCTAATCAATGTGAAAATCGCACCGGTATAAAAATAAAGAACCATAACAAATGTAGCCAACGAAAATTGATTTTTTTTTTATTTTTTTTCATAACAGCAAAGATGCTATAGACTGCTCACACGAATTCCGATATGCTAGAACTTTCTGAAATTCTAAATTTTTTTTAAGTGCCTGTGGTGAATTTACACGTATTTTATCCACCACAACCAAAGTCAAATTCATCAGAACTAGTTAGTCTAGGAAAACAGGTGGTATATAATAAATTTTCAAGAGATGATGCATAGGAACAAAAACGTAGTACACACACTAGAGTGGAAAACTAATAAATCTTATCTCGGCCCTAGAGAGCGAGAATTTCATGTCAATACGTGGAAGGATGTCATACAGCATACAGCTCTCAATCGGCCGCATTCTGCAGAGCTGCAGACAAGGTCTCTAGCCCCATCGTTACTCAATCCTTCAACCTACATTTGGGCCGAAGGACTCCACCCCCTGCTCCCCCATCTTTTGTACATCCCCTGGAGAAAGTATCTTGATATACCAAACATTATTCACAAACGCCCTGCAGATAAACAATAACCATATAAGGCTACAAAGAAGAGGATAGATCCCTGTGAATAGAAAACAAAATTAAAATCAGTTTTTATTATTTATCATGTGTACTTACTCCCATGGGTCATCTCCAAGGAGAAGCACATCGTTCTCCCTGTCGACAAATACAAGCTGCCAGCCTGATCTATGAGGGTTTTCTAACTTTCCCTCGATGCCAAACATCTGTGCCAGTTCCTCTCGCAGCTCATGGTAGCTGCTGAACCGGGAGATGTCCAGTGACCGCCCAACCGACCCTGACTTATAGACCTGCAAAAAAACATAGGTAGACATCGAATCACTTCCCTATGACTGCTGAGCAACAAAGTCCAATTGATTGCAATTGGATCATACCTTGACAAATGTTCGACTTGGGGTTGGCGGGTCGACTTGCCCTGCACTTGGCAATAATTCAGAAGAGTCTTGCACACCACCATATATAGAACTCTGAAACCCAGAATCCCCTAATGGCATTGACGAAACATCAGTATCAACAGCAGAAGTGGCATATCTGGGCAGTGTGGTAGGTAGTAGGAGTCCAGATGAATCGATATTCACACCAAAATTAGTAGCATTCTGAGCATCCATGTTGCAATTTTCAGACTCCATAGCATGATCTTTCTCAGGATATGGCCGTGTAAGTGAAACTGAGTTGGTAAAGGCATTGACCTGTGAAGGAGCATATTTCGAGACCCAAGACTGTTGGGGCAACTGCTCAGTTAGTGTAGTTAGTGTAGAATGACCAGTTCTGGTGAAGTCCAAAAGATTACCGCTCCCTTCAGCACACAGAGAACCAAGCATGTTCTGTATAGGGGTAGTAGATGCTGTGAACTTGTTGCTCGAGTCCATGAAATCTGTTTTCAAAAAAGATGGAGAAGGCACATTTGACTGCTGTCTCTTGAGTTGTTCACCTTGAATCTGAAGTGCATCATGGTAATTATGTTGTTGCTGTGCTTGATCATCCGGCTGATTGTTGAGTTGTTGCTGCAGCAAATGCCGGGGCAAGCTTTCAGTTGAAATCTGATTTTGTGCCTGAAGCATATTATGAGAGGCTGATTGTTGAATTGCTTGATGTTGCTGCTGTAGCTGCAACAGTGGATAATGGTTGCTTGACTGTTGAAGATATTGAAAAGGCTGCTGAAACTGCATAAATTGCTGTCTCAGGGGATCTCCACTTCCCAGATTCTGTAAACCAGTAGCCAACATAGCCTGGTACCACTGGTTCTGATCATTCCCCAGCAATGCAGGATCCAGTCTCGGCTGCGTCCATGGAAGCATATTAACAGCTTGAAAATTCAGAGAGTGAAGACCCTGCTCACTTGTTCCACCCCTTAGCCACATTAAGCCATTGCCAGCTTCATCTCTGTTATCTGCAAAAGGATGAGGTTTAGGATTAAAGAAACAGTCAGAATTTAAGGAGAGGCGAAGAGTGAAAGGGCTGTTCAGAGAGAGGGCATGCATAGTGGACAAAATTGTCAAACTCCTAGAGCTACAAAAAGTTTGGACTGTATATGGAGTGAGAACCTTATGCTGACATTATCCAAGAAGCACTTTCACTACCAGCTTAAATATTTGCAAATTAACTACCCAAGCTCAGTAAAACATTAGTACCTACACAGGTTTCTTTTTCCCCTATTAAAAAACAAATCTAAATTTACTTCAAACTATCAAAAAGAGTTCGCCAACTAGTCTGAGACTAAATCTTAGTTGTTGTTGTATCAAAAAGAGTCTGCAATTGAATAAAGAGAAAGGAATTCACGGGAACTGAAGCAACATTTTTTTTTTGTGGGGGTAGGGGGAACTCTAATATCATGTTGGGGTATGGATACACCAGCTCAAAGGTCAGTTGGCAAAAAACAAAAGATACAATGCTCTTGTCGCCAAAGACCAGTTTGCAATGCCATTAGTAACACCAATTGCAATTTACATTTAAGCAGGTATCAGAAAGCTTAGAAGTGGCCAGGAGTTTGTAGTTGGAACTTGGAATAACAATTTAATCAGTGGTTATTTTGCAAGATGAAGGAAACAAAGGAAAAGATGCATATACAACTCAACTCAACTCAACTAAGCCTTTATCCCAAAAATTTGGGGTCGGCTATATGGATTCGCTTTTTCCACTAAATGGTTTAGAATTTATTTACTTTCATTTTGGAGAGAGATGATTAGACCACATGAAAGAAAAAGAAATATAAGCTAAATATATGTAATTGAAAGATAAAACGCCATTTCATCCATGGAGTCTCCCCAAAATGATTAGACCACAGGAAAGAAAACCAAATGTAAGCTAAATATATGTAATTGAAAGATGCCATTTCATCCATGGAGTCATTTCTAAGCTAAATGAGTATTTTGAACTTTTCTGCATAATCAACTGAATATTGATAAAAAAAATTAAAATAAATGCCATATTGGGCCGCTTATGCTAATTTACTTCGCTTGTAGCCTTCTGTGGGATAAACAAAAAAAATCCATTTACATATTACATCTAGTAATATGTAAATATAAATAATGTTCATTGCCTGCAGTATTATAAATATAAAACTAGTAACTCAAAACAAAAACTGATTCAACCCCACAACAAAAGGAGGCTTGAACCATGAACGCATATAAATCACAATTTCTAGTGTTCACCATTCAAGTTGAATAAACCTCAAGGAATTCCCCCTACCTCCACTCCCTAAAGCATGAGAAGAACAAACCCACAGAGAAACTGGAAAAGAAAACAAAAACAAATTGTCCCAAAACAAATTGAAGGATAGTCTTTTGGTGTGTATTGAAAGTTTTGACTAATATTCTCAGACTCATGATTTGCAATTACTTTAAAGAATCATGTTTCATTGCAACTTTGCCAGATGTTTGAGTCAATACCTGACTAAAGTATTCTGAAAGCAAAGGAATACTTGGCTATGTTCTTCCTCCACACCAGTTGCCACTGCCTTTTCTTTCTTTCTTTATAGTTAAAATAATTTTCATTTAACCAACACAATCCAATTGTGTCTTCATATCCCTAAAAGCATACTATGAATCCAGCAAGTTTTATGAAGAAAAAGATGCCAAAAGGTCCACAAAAATTAAAGAATAATACCATGCAGAGATGAGGGCCCAGGATGCCAAGGTCGTCTGAGTCTGAGGGGAAACAGTGATGGATACATGGGGAAAGTTGTTAAAGGCTCAATCTCCCATAATGATACCCTTGGTTGCCTCTCACTGGCTGTTGACTCATCCCAGCCAACCTACACGGAAAGGTTAAATGAAAAAAGGCAAAAAAGAGGAAATCATGCAAAGACAACAAGTTACATAGAATTTAGCTCAATTCATCTTTTGCTGAAATGCACGTGTGTGTGTGTGTGTGTGTGTGTAGATACACATGCATACAAGACACAACATAGAATAAAGAACTTGGACTGTAAATTTCACAGCTTAGCAGTAAGATAGCCCAATACCAAAAGCATGTATGAAAAAGGAGTCTACATTAGAACTTTCAAGGGAATTGAAGAGTAGTCAAGAAACTTTTAAGCCTTGTGTATTAGAAAATATGAATCAACGTACAAGGAATAAAATTACACAAAAGGTCACACATGAGAAATTAACAATATGCATGGATATTACACAGGAATTTTTAAGAATCATAAGGTTAAATCTGGTTATTTTAGTTTTTGAACTAATAGCCTAATCTCCATTACCTAGAATTTATGTTTGTTTAAAAATTATTTAATACCCATTCTCTAGAAGTTAATATGATCATTATATGAATCAAAATCTTGTTAGATATGATCTAGAATTTATGGGAAAATACAATATATTTGCCGAACCACATAGTTAAAAGTTCAGACCCTAATTTCAAGGGCTCTGCACATGAAGAGTATTTAAAAAGAAAACATAAAAAAACAAGGGGAACACTTAACTCCTTAAGCACAAAATCAGGAGATGTACCATATTGATAGTATGATGTTAATAGAATAACAGCATAAAAAGCATGCCATTGTTTCAGCCGGACCACACACATTAAGTCCACTTACCTTGACAGAACGCCAATGAGAATTTGGCCACCGAACAGGATCCAGATCACTTATGCCAGTTATCGTACCCATATACCTGGCCAATGGAAGTTTACAGCATCAACACAACAGCACATATGCATATGGCATGATACAATATATCATGTAGAGGCAGCAGCTTCATGGTACCATACACAGCATGCATTTCAAACGATTTTGGTCCCATGCTATCACAGCCAATGATGAACTCATCAACCCAAATCACACAGCAGATAAAACAATGTTTCTACCAATGTCCATTAACTGCATTGTTTCCTCACGAACAAATACTGATAAGTAAATCTTATTCACAGATTCATGGGCGCCAAAGCTTGAGAGCCCAGCTGATGGTCCAAAAGAAAAATACACATGCATTACATTTAACCCTCAGTAGCATGACATAAGAAAACAAGAAAACTATCTCTTCATTATACAGTTCAATTTCCCAAGACTCAAGTTCGATATAGCTAATTGAAAGATTAAAGATATATTAAAATGACATAATAAGTTACAATTTTTTTTTTTATAGAAAGAATAAATTAGTTAGATGTCGTCATATCAGTAAAGGATTTATCAATAATGATGACATTTAGGCAGCATAAACAATTGAATGACAAAAACACAAGACTTGATAAATTAATAAATGATCCCACATGATAAACTATGAATGCCATAGTAAACTATCAACTACCATAATACCTACGGACACTTGATTCTTCAGTCTCAAAGAGCATGCGGAAGCGCATCCCAACCGAAACACGTGTGTGGAATACTGCTTTGACATATTTGGAAAGGGGTATAACAAACTCAGATGGACTAGCCCTGCAAAAAGTAAACATGTTAGATGGAACAATTAAACCATCAAAAGAAAAGAAAGTTAAGAACATGTTTGGCACCTTGGATTATAGAAAACTGTAAAACAGCTGTTGGTTGCTGCTGCATGAGCTGCAGCAGCAAGAAGTCCGATATGCATACTATCACTAGATAATACGGATGATGGCATCACAGTTTGTGGTCGAGTAGCCCGACGAATTCCCAAAAGAAGCTGATTTTTCTCATTCCTAGTGGCAGGAATTTTACATAGTTAGCCGCATTGAATGAAAACTTCTGTGGTACAGAGAAAGAGGATTATATACCAGATAAAAAGAACAGAATCTCCAGCCACAAGTCTTTTGGCACTAACAAATACACTCCACCCAGTAGTGAGCAGATGCCGTTTGGGCTGTCCTGCAGTATGTGCAAAGAATGGAAGTTGTCAGCTAGCCATGACAATGTAGCTTAAAATTAAAAAAAAAAAAAATTAGAATACCATCCTGGCACATGTATGAAATGATATAACCAGTTATCATTGCAAATGAATTATAGAAGACTACTAGAATAAAGCTAAGACAGTCATATTGCCGCTATCCCTCATAGAGGATCAACAGGCAAAGTATTAGACAAAAGTACTCCATCACAATCGTCAAAGAACATCTCAAAATGCATATGGCAACGTCAAAGACTGTCAATTCAAAAATCATATGGGAAGCAACTTCTTAAACAGAATCCTGTTGAACCCCCTTTCAGCAGTCTGTAGGTTATTTTGACCCATCCACACCTCCCTGGACTTGAGCTCGGTGACAAGTAATGTAAAATTCAGCAGATTTTACTGAACCTCATATCATTAGCTTAAATATTAAAGTACCAGATTTAAACACACAAATAATGCTTTCACATTTGCCTCTTATTGTAACTCTTAGTGTCTCCTGGACACAATCACGGTCAGTTACTAATAAGATCCAGGAAGATTTCAGGCAGATGGACTGTAAAGCAGATTATCCTAACTTATTCTAGCACCCTATAAGACAAACCAAAAGAAATCAAGAAAGACATCAATTTTCACAAGTCATTAATGTTGGTAAAAGGTTGCTAATACCGTGAACCACTGATCAGTGTTAGGTTTCCAATGTTAATTCTTTTTAGCTCTTTTATTTTCTAGATTTAACAACTCAAGTTTTCATTTCTGTAGAACTCATTTTGCATGCTCAATTCGTCAAAGCAAGCAGAACTAATTTTCCTAGCAAGTTGTGTTTAGACTTGTTCTGTACTTTGAAAATTTTGAGCTCTTCTTGTTTGATAGGGAAAAATTTTGGAGGCCAAAATCTGAGTACCTATGTTCACCCAACAAAATCCATTTCTTCAAAAATACATTTGATTTTTGACAACTCTCAATTTGCGTCACTAGCAATACTTTTCAGGACAGGTGAACTTATCGTCCTGACCCAAAAAGCCAACACATATCCTACCTAAAGTCCAATCTCACGAAGAAAAGCCGTGCCGATTGCCAGAATCAAGGAAAAGTCCTATCACCTAATCTAATAGTAGATATTTTGCCTAATGCAAGCTGCAGAAATGCACAACAAACACTATATAAGACAGAGATGCCCAGTGTGTGCGTGTAGGGGGTTCCTATTAAAAAGAAACGCCTGAACCAACAAAGCAATTCAAAGGAAGAATATAACATCAGTAATATTCTATCACATGACATTGAAGGCAGATGTGATCTTCCACTAGAGGAGATGAGCCAAACTGCCTTGCACACTTGGCAAAAATAATTACACAGACGTAAAAGGATATAGAGAAATGCAGTCAGATGGTTCAACAATTAGATCGCAATTGATAACACAAAATAAGACATAACACAGAGACTGCCATTGTAAAACATTCTTATTTTGGCCAAATGCAGAGTTGTTTCACTGCCAATTGCAATACCACTTTAAAGCAATGGAATTATTGTTGAAACTTCTACTTGGAAGCATATAATAACAATGGTGAGGTCACTATATCGATATTTTAACAACACATACAACTTATTAAAAAAAGATTAAAATATAATGGAAGAACGTGTCAGAATACTAGTTATTGACCCCAAAAAAACTCCAATACTACCTCGAAAAATATGCCTAAATTTCCATTCAACATCATGCAGATCTCTTGCAATAAGTTCCTGCGCTGGTGGCTGCTGCGAGAAATCCTGGACAAACGAAACATTTATACACATACAGATATAACATCATTAGCACTTAACTAAATATAAATGATCGTGAGAAATTAGAAAAAGATTACCAGGGGAGGAAAAACTTTCTCTGCAGCACGACGGGGAACAGAAAAACCTCCATGCGTACTAGTATCACTGGCAGTCAATGTCTTGCAAAAATAATTAGTGGGCTGCTTGCTTGGCATTCCCAATTCCATGGGAAGAAATGTATCCTTCTGCTCTTGCTGTACGTGCAATGATAACAAAAATAATTTCAAAACAATGTTAAATAAAAAAAACCAACATCATCATCAAACTAGAATTCAATTAGATAAACCCTATCCTGCAATTGAGAATAAGTGCACAATTACCGGAGTCAAGGGCTGTAAAGTCATCTGGGCATACACTTCATCTGTTTCAACATCTGCCTGAAATTCCAAGCATATTCCATTATTCAAATTTTAAGTTTTACGTCATTAATTGAACAAAAAAACAATAATTATAATTAAAAGGTGCTTAAGAAAAGGGGGAAAATTAAGGAAAGTTGAAAATTGTACAAGATAAATAAAACCCACATGCATAGTGACATTGTGGAGTTGGCATATCAACTGGGGCGGCAAGCTTGGGTAATTGGGTATGTGCCCATCAACTTCTTTGTTAGTAGTGGCAGCTACCTACACAGTTCATTTCATTTGAATCAAAACTGAAAATTAGTAAATGAACCAGGATCGCTTTGAAACCAGAATAAAAAAGAGAAATTAAGAAAAGAAGACCTGCTCGCTATGTCCCTGAGGGAAGTAGACCACTCGGCTACCCATGGTTGGTAGGGACACGAGTGGTCCAGCGCAGGCATGCCATAGCTCCGAATTTAAACATTTCTTCTCGCCTATCAACATGATATACACAACAATAAACCCAGTGAAAAAGAAATTAAATTGTAGTTCAATTGGTCATCACTTATGGTAAGAAAGCTTAATCATCCTCTTAAATTAAATGCAAAGATTAATGAGAAAACAATAAAGCTCTAATGACACACAAAAATAACAAATGGACTTTGAGAGAATCGAGAAATAACAACAAAAGAAAAAGGAGGGGGGAGGGGGAGGAGGAAAAAATAAAATAAAATAAAAAGGGAAAACAAATAAGATACCTTCATGACCCTGCTGACCCAACCCTGACGTTGAAAGCTTCATCTTCCACTCTTTTTTTTCTATCTCCTTTTGTTTTTCTATATATATATATTATTTATAAATTGTCTTAATTAATAAAATATTAGCTATATAAAACCCTCACTCACAGCTACCATAGTAATAATAGTAATCATCTTCCAATCCAACAAAAAACCCTTGCATTCTCTCATCTCTTCACACTTCTCTCTCCTAAATTCACACTCTATTAATTACAAGCACTCAATAGAAAAAATAGGGAAAAAAAAAAGAAAAATAAAACTAACAATTAGACAGTGCACTTGAAGCTTCAAAACCCTAAACACGTAAAACCCTAACAAAGCAAACAAATTTGAAATCAGATCAAACCCAAATCCAAAGAGATCTTCTTTACTACTTCAAAAATAGGTAATCCCGTAATTTCGCAAAAAATAAGCCCCGAAATAAAGCAACACGTTCTTCGAGATCGCCATGAAAGAGCGCAGAGAGAAAGAGAGAGAACTAAAGACGGAAACAAAGAAAGGAAAGGAAAAGAAGTAAACTATCACTATCTCGATTGAGAAAGAGAGAGTGTGGCTTGGGTTCAGCTTTGAAGCTCACTAGCAAGACAGAAAGAGAGAGAGAGAGAAAGAGAGAGAGAGAGAGTTCTCTCTATTATAAGGGACCCGACCAAACTGGACCTGAGAGCAGTAGTGAGCAGAGAGAGAGAGAGAGAGAGAGAGAAATGGAATCTGGAACATTGAAGGATCCGTACAGGAAGATCGTAGCCGTTGGCTAGGTGCTGAAATGACAGCAGGCATGTGCATCATCCTTCAGTGGTCGTTGTCAGAGTACGAATTATTTAAAAATTTTCTAAAATTTATTTTTCGAAAAATAGTAAAAATAATTGACTAAAGAATGATAGATAGACCGAGGGGGGACTCCCGTCCATCGCATCTTATGCGTTTTATTTATTATTTTTTTTTAACGATAGAAATTTTTAAAATGAAAGAACAAAATCAAATCATATTATAAAAATGTCATTCATATTTGTAAATTATTCAATTTTAATAATTTTTTTAGAAGCATCAAATTCTTGCTCAACTATTATAACTTATTTATAATAATTTTTTTTTTTTTTTACCCATGCATGCCACCACCACCTCTCCTTAAGCTCATCCTGATAATCACAGACGGAGTTATGTTGGGTTAAGAGATAGGGGTATTGAGTCTCCTTAAATTTTGATCATTTTTAAGAATTTAATAATAATTTTTTAAAATTTTTTTAATTTTTTATTAAATTTTAATAAATATGAAAGTTTAAAGATTTTAAATAAGCTTAACAGTAATATTATATAAAAAAATTTTAAATTCTTTATCAAAAAAATAATACAACAAAATACAAATTTTCATATTAAAAAAATCAAATTGTTATTATTTTTTAATTCTATATTTTTTATTAATTTTATTTTATTATTTTTTTATCTAATAAATTTATAATCACTGATTTTTTATTTTTTAAAATATAAATTATTAAATAATATCATTAAAGAAAAGTTAAACACAATTCTCCCATTTTTTTTATCAATTTAAAATATTGATAATTTTCTTCTTATAATCTCATTATTATTTTAAATTTTTTTTCCTTGTTAAAATGTATTCATATTCAAGTTAAAAAAAATTCTTTTATAATATTAAAAGATAAACGATGTTATTTATTTTATTTAATCTATAATTTTAATTAAATTTATTTTTTCATAATTTTTTATTTTATTTAATCTATAATTTTAATTGAATTAAAAAGAAATAAATTTGAGATAAATTAATAAAATTTTTAATATTAAACTATCAATATATTTTAACAATTAATCATTCCTTATATTTTTAAACTAATTATAATTCTATTTAATTTTTAACAAATTAACTTTTAAAAAAAATATTAAAATTTTTATTTTTATTATTATATTTATTAAATATTTTTATTTTATAAGTATAAAATAACTATTTAATTAATCTTTTTAATTAAGGTAAATAATTTATTAATAAATTATATATTTTAATTAAATCTCTAAACTAAAATTATGGCTACAGAACCAGGTAGAGGGAAATGGCTAGTTTCACATATGATAACAAAATTTGAGAGAGGGAGGACATAATGATGGATAGAGAGGGGGAGAGGAATACAAATAGCAGAATTGGTAAAGAAAGGTCAAGAAAAGAGATTTTCTTTTTTTATATATATATATATGATGTCTATCACAACAGTCTTGGAATATGCATATTGACAGCATCAAATAAAAGCAGCATTAATGTTTACTAAATTAAAATTATTTTAGTCATTCCAGAGAAAATTTAATCATCAAACAGAATAGGAGAATGAGTACAGTAAAAGAAAAAGACAAGTGGTGATATTATTTGCACGCCAACCTTTTACATATACACATTTTTTTGAGTTAAAGTCTTAAAAAAGAATTTAAGACTTAATTGTAAGAAATAAAAAAAATTTTTGGACTGCATATGTAATTATCCCTTAATAAAACAACAAGTAAATCCAAACTTCAAAAATCAATCTTCCATGGAGTTAACCAGCTCCGTCAATGATTTCCTTCTCGTACAAGGAACTTCCAGAATCTCTACTTTCTCCCCTTTGTGGAGTAGTATCAATAGCATATAATAATTTATGGGAAAGCTTCAAATTAGAAAATCAAAGATTAGTAGAATCCTCCTCTAAACCAGATTCTATATCCAAGGTACTTTCTTTCTTTATCTCTTTCTTTCTTTCTTTCCCTCAAAATGCAAGAGCAGAATATTATGGCATGAACCTAAGAACTCTACCCACACCCCTAGCCACCCCCCAAAGCATCATAAAAATTTTCCATTCAATAACTCCATGTTTAGAATTGCAGTAAAGCAAGAAATTATGCCCCAGCTGCAGCACCGGGAAGGGTATAGTGAGGTGCTAAGAAATTAATAATCCATAAAGTTTCCAAATAGCAAAGAAACAGAATACTAATTTGAGAAACCATCTAACGTTTATATTTTTATAAATATTCAAAAAAAGTACATCTCAAGAAAACTAATGTTTTCTTAGCACGACTGTGTTTGACAAAGGCTTTGCACTTATTCAACAGGTAACAAAACAGTTATAAGAAGGGAGAAGCCATAGATGGTAGGTAGATAGGTATGAGAAATTACAGGAAAATGACCCATAGTTCATGTCAGAAACAAGATATTATCCTCGAAGAAGACTGACGCCGAAGGAGATAGTGCACACCATAAGCCCTAACATAGCCAAGAACCCATATTTCCTGTATATGAAGCACATGTAATCACTAATCACCAAGTAGCATAAAAGGAAGAAAGTCACTAGTAATGGTTAAGAAATATTGCAAAAACTTCAAAATATATTTAGTTCTGTTTTCAAGATTCAACCAGCCTTACTCTTAGTTTTCATCAACAAGACATAACGATCAGGACTATTGTATAAAACTGCAACTAGACCTTCAACTAATAATGTTATTTTCTATATATATATATATATATATATATATATATATATAGTCTTGATTTGAAATTTAAGTCCCCAAAACAGCAGCACTCTCTAAAAGGGATGATGATTTTTTTTTTTTTTTTTACCTTTCTCTCTTTTCTTTTTGTTTTTAAATTTTTTTAAATACACACTGAACTTCCATTGCATAATTTCTTCTTACAAGGCACAACACATCAAAGTCAATACTATTTTATAACTAATATTATTTCACTTTTATGGTATTTTCAATAGTAATTTTTGTTTTAATATTCAATTAGCTGCTCATGAAAGGTTCATGAATCATGAGTGCCTAATGTGCATTCAATTGATATTTTTATGTTGGCATTAGAGAAATATTATCATTTGGATGAAGATTATGAACACAAATTGTCATATAAAACATTAAATTACAAACCCAACGGTACAGAAAAACTATTTAAAATAGGATGAAATTGCAGCTTCTTTATAAACATTGTCTTTATTTAGTTACATGTGACAACAGGACACGGAGTGGATGGAAGGCCATTCTTCATTCCCGTTCCAATTTCCATTTAATGGGTTAGGGAGCGGCAACATATTTTCCCCCATCTTCAGTCCCATGGGAGAAAAATGTAGGTATCCAACCATCCATCATGCCATTCAAGCAAATCCCCACCCCATTACCCTTAAGGTTGTAGATAAGCTGAATTGAGCTTTAACGTGTATATATTTAGCTCATTATTAAATGAGCCTAAAAAGGGTTAATTACGAAAACCATATGAGATTTTGTACACTATATTCTTCAGTTCTTGCTGTTTGAAAAGGTGCAATTTTCTTTCCTTTAATTGTCAATGACTTCACATTTTTGTTATTGATTATAAAATATCAATGATTACACTTTAGACCCTAATATTTTAAAATTTAATTACATTTAATATCTAAATTATTATATCATAAAAAAATATTCTATTAAAATCTAAAACTTTTCACTAACGGTAGGATAAGTATAGGGACTAAAATTGCCAAGTTTGAAATAGTAAGGCTTGGAGGATTTTTTTTTTTTTTTTGGTAACTAACTCATCTAAAAATCAGGGTTAAGCTTAACTACTCAATAAACAAGTATAAACCAGCAAAGCTTAGTTTCACTCATTTACTAAACAAACCCAAATGCTTATATGTGTTATTTCTGTTAAATAAGGATTAAATGTGAATATATATACATAAGTTCAGAGGCAATTTGAAAATATAAAACTACAAGGGCTTGATAAAAACCAAAAAAAAAAAAAATCAGGGGCCAAAAGATGCATTTTGCTTTTTTAAAAATTTAGTTTTTGTATCAGTTTAATAAGCCTGATGCAAGCCTAGAAATGAGCCTCCTAACAAATTAAATAATTATAAGACAAGCTCAAAACAAGTTGCTCAGGACCTATTATGGAAAGTCAATTGTGTATATGTATTGTCCTACATTTGTTTGGAATAAGGAATTTGTACTAAATATGAGCCTTGGGCAAACCTCTACCTTTTGTACTAGCTTTTGGAGTTGAGTTATATCTGGTCCATTTCACTATAATATGTATTCCTAATTAGTTAGGATTGTATTTCTATTTAGGACTCTTAATTATAGATAGGTATCAAAGGGATACAATAGCATAGTGGGTTGAGCCTCAATGAGCCAGACCTGTGAGCAAAGCCCCAACAAGCTAGGCTTAGCTGGATCCATGGGCAGATGGACTAGAGCAACAAGCATTGGTGCTGTATAAGAAAATTAAAAGGCATATAAGTGTTGGCAAACCAAACCAAAATGGCTTGGCGATAGAGAGCCAATTTCAAATCCAATTCAGCTTGTAGCCCAGTCAATTTGATGATTCACACTCCTAGGCCCATAATCCTCAACAGAACCTAAATGAGCCAAGCGATTGAAGCTTGACTTGAATTGCTGGCTAATGGCTTGAACAAGCTCTATCAAGCTGAGACTTTGAGCCATTAAATCACAACTAGGTTTACTGCAGCCTTAACTAAGATCCATATTAATAAGGATGGATATACCTCAAAGAATAAAAATGTACGTTACCCTATTAAAAAAGTAACAAAATGCAGTTCAGTTAGTTCAGTTTGACTAACAGTTTGGTTTGGCCTGAACATAATAAAAAAGTAAATGGAAAAAATAAACCATCTTAGACTAAACCAAACTGTTAATGCTGTGCTGCATGAGGTTCAGACTGAAGAACCATATAGTGAACACCCCACTGGTTCAATAGGAAAATTGTTTATTGGCTACAACTTAGGAAGGTTTTTAGTTATTTTCTCTATACGTTTATCTCAATTTTGATTTGAATGTTAAACTCCAAGCAGTTTTTACTGCTTCGAATAACCGGCAATCTTCAAAGTTTTTATTTGAATATAATAATTTAAAAAGCTACTAACCCCCCCCTGTTTGGATTGAGTGCAGGATTTATTCATGTATCGTATCGCATAATATTATATGGTATGTTTTTTATTGTTAACATGTATGGAACTATTGTATGGTATAGGATAGTTTAATAACTTTCCCTTGTTTGGTTAGATGGTATACAACTCAACTCAACTCAACTCAACTCAACTAAGCCTTTAAATATATAAATAATACCAAAATACCTTATATTATTGTTTTAAATATATAAATAATTTAAAAATATTTATTTAAATAAAATATTAATTTATAAATAATGTTATTATAATAATAATTAAAAGTACATTTTAGTTTTTTTAATTAATCACAAAATATGCCTTATAAATATATAACATTGAAACTATGTAATTAGAATTTTATATATTGTGTAGGGATATTACAAGAAAACAAAATTTTTTAAACCATGCCAAATTTGGTGGCTTGCATAGCTATACCACCAATTTGGTGGTTTGAAAGCCTGTACTAAATTATGATTAGGAAACCATTATTTTACAAACCCAAACCACCATTTTTTAGGAACAATTTATTATATGAAACCATCCCAATCTATGATCCAAACATAGTGTAAATTTTATTGAATAGTTTTCTTTTGACAGCCAACAAAACTTCATATCAAATTTCCAGGACCAAAACAATAGAAACATGTTTCAGCATATGCACTTTCTATAATATATTAAGAAGTTTCAATTCTTAAGAGAAGAAGGCAGCAAATCAAGGACTGACTGGGACAACTGAAGCAAAGTAATTAATTGGTAAATAGAAAAACTAATTAACTAACCCAATACTGAGACGTTTCTGAGGATCTCCGGTGGAATAGCCAGTGAAATAGAAATAACGAGTGATGATATAGAGGCATCCAAGAGAAGCGCAGACACAGGGATGCCTAAACCCTCCTAACATCATCAACACAAAGAACATAGGCATCATCTCTAGCGAGTTCTGGTGCCCTCTCTGCATATAATTTCATATTCCAAGACTATCAAACTGTAAAACCCAAAACCCATAAAAAAAAATTTTCATCTAAATGCAAAGCAATAGGAAGGAAAGGCAGACCTGGACACAGTTGAAGAGCTTAGCATCTTTGTTTTCAGATTCTAAAGCATAAAGGGTA
Source organism: Hevea brasiliensis (assembly GCF_030052815.1). Taxonomy (NCBI): domain Eukaryota; kingdom Viridiplantae; phylum Streptophyta; class Magnoliopsida; order Malpighiales; family Euphorbiaceae; genus Hevea; species Hevea brasiliensis. The sequence goes on from NC_079508.1 coordinate 60,763,378, forward strand.
GGATAAGGAACCTTGTACATCTTGCGGGCCTTGCCTACCTGACCAGCCATCCAGAAATTGAGGAAGCAATAGGCTACAAGAACCAGAGCCACATATCCATACTCTTTTGGCAGCTCCATTTCCACTCTGGCCAGCTTTTCTCTGCAAACTTGCACAATAACCCACTTCTTCTGCTCTCTTTCTATTAACCAGAACCAGAAGATTCGAGGATTATGACTCTTGACTAGGTCATTACTCCAATTTTTTAAGATCAATTTCTAGCTGTTTCACAACGAACACGCATGCAGAGCCCATAGATAAGCTAAAATTTAATTATTTCAACTTTTGGACTAAGGCCGGCCGGCCCGTTGAGCAATATTTCGGTGCGACATTACTATTTGAGCTCATCTCTAAAATATTTATTAAAAATTTTTAAATTTTAAATTTGATAAATTTGATAAATTGTTATTGACATATTACTATGGTGATTCTACTTGATAGTTTTTTTTTTCTTGGACATATCCGATTTAGCATTTGCAGCTAGTAATTATTTAAATTATAATTAATTATAAAATATTTGGTAATTTAACGATTAGAGTTTTAATTAATATTAAGTTTGGTAAATAATATAAATTGTTTTTATAAATTACAAAAAAAATATGTTGGTTAATTGAGTATGACTTCTCCCTCTCTTTACACACACATATATATGTATAATTAAATAAAGACATTGCTGGTGATCTAAAAACGTTCTCCTATCGCTCTAGTATTTTTAGAGGGATAAATTTTTTTATAATATTTTAAATTTTATTAATTATTTTATGTGAAAATTGACTGATTTGACAGGTCCAAAATAGATATTGTGTAGTTGTTGTGTTATAAGTCTGAGGCATTTTGAATTGAGAAGTGTTAATTGAGTTATTTTTCAAGTTTGATAGATCCTAGATATAGGAAAAACTCTGTTGAATTTTTAGCATAAACTTAGGGTGTCTTAGACTATTTAGTTTTTTGTTTTAAGCTAATATTGATAAATTTCTTGAATATGATTATTTAAATAATTCGAGTCAACCTTCCTCATCTTTTGAGTCGCTCCAGTGACATTTGGATAATCTGTTAGTAGATATTAATTTTATTTATAATTTCAATATTATTATTATATATTCAAGGCATGCTCATGCATTCATTTTTAAATATATATATATATGTGTGTGTGTGTAGTTAAATGCCAGGCACGCCCTTATGTTACATATTTTATTGATGAAATTGATGTGGATGTAGCATTAAAGTAATTTGGAGCTCTATGTGTGTGTTGGCGTGCATGTGGTATGGATATGGATATGAGTAGGACGGATAGTTGCTGCTGGAGCTTGATTCGCTGAAACCCGATCCTTAAATGTGGATAAGTTGGGGTAAGTACGGCTTTAAGTTGATTTCGCAGACTCCCTGCACTTGGATTATTAAGAGAAAGTTCGACTTGAGTTGACCTCGCTGGCAGGTATTAAAATTAAGAGAGCTGTATAAATAATCAGCTATCGTATGTATATATGTTGATGTGACATACGGGTGTGTGAGTGCTCTAAATTATCTTTTGTGTGAATATTATTTGAATTGTTTAAAATTATATATGTATATTGCATTTCATACATAGGAATGCATTATAACTTAGATTGTTATAGAAATTATATTTAAAATCAATATCTTACTCTATGAGTCAAATGCTCACTCCTATTCAACTATTTTTCCTTAGGTGACAGGTGGATTTTCTGAAAATATCCTACTTTCTTTCTCGCAGGTTTACTAGCAAAGTTTAATTGTGTTTTTATTTTCCTTATTTGTGTTCAAGAACTTCGCATGTGCAGTAATGTATTAATCCTGTCTGGGGTTGTAATAAATTAATGTAACAACCCAATTTTTTCTAATAAATATATTTTTATTATTTTTCTTTTATTGAGCTAATAATTTATTGTCACGACCCAATCTATGGGTCAGACCGGCACTAGGACCTGGGCCAGCCTAAAGCTCCCGAGGCCCGTAGTAAGCCTAACTATTCCTCAACCTGACTCTAAGGCCCATTTGGGCCCAATTTCAAGAATTCAACTGGACAGAGTTCGGCCATAAAATGGACCTTTTAACGGGAAGTTTTTGACTCACCCGACCTATAAATACAATATATAATCAATTGGGGAGCTCAGCTCACCCTCCACATACTCATAATAACATAAAGTCAAATGGGAGCTCAGCTCCCTCATCCAATCCAACATAAATGCATATAATAAGTTTACAGGTCCAGCATGGCAAATTATATTACAGACCCAAATCAAATAAATATTTCTAATACATGCGAAAATTCTAGGAGTTAACAAAATTACACAAACATAAATAAACGACCTGTGAAGAAGAAAAGCAAGTTAACCACAATAATAATCCTCCTATAGCCTAGAAAAATAATGAACAGGAGTGAGCGTTCGACTCAGAGAGTAAAATATCAATTTTAACCATAATCTCTGTAACTATCTAAAGCTAATGCACCCTGTAGAGTGAAATCCAACATCGTCAATATTTTCACGTTATAACAGTAAAAAGGTAATCTAGAGTACTCACACACCCGATAAGGTCAAACAATACATATATGGGAGTTGATCCCCTATGCAGCCCTCTTAATCCAACCTGTGCCAGCGAAGAACTCAAGCCGGACTTTCGCTTAATAAACCAAATCGAGGTCTCAGCGAAAAACTCAAGCCGTGTCTACCTCGAAGGATCGGGTCTACCTCGAAGGATCGGGTCCCAGCGAAGATCTCAAGCCGTGTCTACCCGTCCTGTCCATAGCCAACACCACACCACATGCACGCCAACTCACGCACACTGCTTCAAATTACCACAACAACATCCATGGCACTTTAACAGTTGTGAATGCAACATAAAATGTGCCTAGAGTTTAACTACATAGATACATATTTATAAGTGATGCATAGGCATGCTTGAACATATAATAATATCAAAATTACAATTAAAATTAATATTTTACTCACAGACTCAACCGTACTGTGGCGGCTGGGCGGAGGAGAAAGGCTGTCCCGGCTCACCTGACAATTTTATTACAATCATTTAATAAATTTGACTCAATACAAACTAAGAAAAAGACCAAAAATGTCCTAAGTCGTGCCAAAAATCCGGCAGAGTTTTCCCTATACCTAGGACCTACCCAACCTGCAAAAAGGCTTAAAACACACTTCCATATCCACAAACCATATATCCACAACTCAATCACATCACACAGCCCCTCTTGGGCCTATCCAAATAGTCATCAATCACAACATGTAAATTTACAGTTTAATCCTCATAATTTAACCCTCTTGCAAAAACTACCCAAATGAGTTCTAAAAATTCTAAAACTTTGCTCCACGGTCCTTAACAATATTATTAAGTTATTGCAAAAAGAATCATAATTTTTTGAGCTAGCACGAATATTTTATGAATTTTTAATCCCATTCAAGCACTAGAAAATTAAGAAAAAGTGAGGTTTGGGTTTACCTGTGCCGATTCCGATCTCGGAAACGAGCTCAGGACGTCTGACAACAGTGGGGTAGTGTAACACCCTAGGCAAATCCCACATCGGCAAAACACGGGAGAGATGTTGGGTTTATAAGTTGGTGGTTCGTAACCTCTAGTGACGCTTTTTAAAACCGTGAGGGCTTCGGCCCAGAGCGGACAATATCACTAGTGGGCCGGGCCGGGCCATTACATTTTTGGCATCAGAGCCGCTCCGCGTGCAACCTTGAGTGATGGTGGGGCAAATCTCAGCGAGGACACTGAGTCCCATAAGAGGGATAGATTGTAACACCCTAGACAAATCCCACATCGGTAAAACACGGGAGAGATGCTGGGTTTATAAATTGGTGGTTCGTAACCCCTAGTGACGCTTTTTAAAACCGTGAGGGCTTCGGCCCAGAGCGGACAATATCACTAGTGGGCCGAGCTCCCACATAGGCAAAACACGGGAGAGATGCTGCCCGGCCCACTAGTGATATTGTTCGCTCTGGGCCGAAGCCCTCACGGTTTTAAAAAGCATCACTAGAGATTACGAAGCACCAACTTATAAACCCAGCATCTCTCCTGTGTTTTGCCGATGTGGGATTTGCCTAGGGTGTTACAATCCACCGCCCGGCTCACTAGTGATATTGTCTGCTTTGGGCCGAAGCCCTCACGGTTTTAGAACGCGTCACTAGAGGTTACGAATCACCAACTTATAAACCCAGCATCTCTCCTGTGTTTTGCCGATGTGGGATTTGCCTAGGGTATTACAATCCACCCCCCTTATGGGACTCAGCGTCTTCGCTGAGGTTTGCCCCACCATCGCTCAAGGTTGCACGCGGAGCTTCTCTGATACCACAAATGTAACGGCTTGGCCCACTAGTGATATTGTCCGCTCTGGACCGAAGCCCTCACGGTTTTAAAACGCGTCACTAGGGGTTACGAACCACCAACTTATAAACCCAGCATCTCTCCTGTGTTTTGCCGATGTGGGATTTGCCTAGGGTATTATAGGTAGCCAAAATCTCGATTCAATTCCAAGACTTTTTTGGTAGCCGGTCTATCTAGCCGAAAATTCACAGACTGGGACAACACAACATGGGGGTTAGTATATAATTTTTACGAAATTTTCTAAGCTCATTTAATGCTCAGAAAAATACTACGAAGTTTCATGGGACCCACCGAAAAACGGTATCAAAAAATTTTGAAATTTATATTGCCGTGAAGCTCTCGACAAATAGAGCACTCTGGTGCTCTCGGATTTCTCGTGGGGTTCACGGTTTGTGAGAAATCTAGCCCAAAAGTCAAAATTGGCTAAAACTTCCTAGATAAAAATTAGGCAAACCGCTTGATGGATTTTGGTGTTCTTGGTGTCTATGAAAAGCTCACGAGGTGTAGATGGCATTTGACACAAGACTCAACCCAATTGATGGCCGGATTCTGGCCGGGAAGCTAAAGCGGCGTGCTGCGCATCGGGGGTCTTTGCACTCGCTTTCCCAGTGTTCTAGACGGCGGTCGGCGAAGAGGGAAAGGCGAGGCGGCGTGCCGGCGAGGTAGGGAGGCTGGGGTAGTGGCTGGCCGGCGTGGGGAGGAGGGAGGAGAGAGAAAACGGGAGAGAGAGAAAGAAGGGTCAGGACGCGCGAGGAAGAGAAGAAAAGGAGGGACGTCGGTCCGATTCAACCAGTCCGGTTCGATTCGGCCGGTTCGATTTAGGATATAAAATTTTAAATTTTTACTCTGCCTTGGGACCGAAAACGAGGCCCAAAAATTCTAGAAAACACAGAAAAATTCTAGAAAACACAGAAAAATTCTTAAGGTCCAAATATATTTTTAGTTTTGCCACGTGGTCTTTAAATTAATTTTTAAAAATCATCAAAGTTTTATAATTTTGAAAAATCGAACCCGATTTCTAAAATTTGAAAAATTTCAAATAATTTCCTAAAATTTAAATAATTTAAAATATTAATATTTACTCATAAAATAATAAATTTAAAATTAGGGGTGTTACATTTATTGATATTTTATTCATGAATTTAAATTAATATTTTTACAATGGTAATTTTTGTTAAATGGATATTATTTTTACATGTATTATTATTTTTATCATTATTATTATTATTATTATTATTATTATTATTATTATTATTATTATTATTATTATCTATTTATATGACTAGTTTTAAACATCCATATTAAATGTTTAATAAAATATTATTTTATATTATTAACAATTGATTTAGTGGTCATTTGTCACACCTTACCCCTCTGTAAGGCATAACATGATCCCGTAGAATACCTAATGAACTACCAAACTTCACCTACCGATAACTCATTAAGTACCCCACAAGGGATTTTAAACAATTTTATTACTTTTGACAAGTGGTGAGCATTTTCTAATAGGTATTTAAAACATATGATTAAAAGTAAATCTAATTAATATTTTTTGTCCATTTTAGTTTTTCGCAAATTTTATAAAAATTTTGTGAGTTTCATGCGTATTTTGAGAAACCAGTTCTTCAAATACCTGTAAAAAGCACTTCTAAAAGTTTTTCTCAACCACTACTTCGATTTCACAATCAAACTCAATCAATTTCACAATCATTTCAATAAATTTCTCAAGTTCAAAATTCAATCATCCTCAGCATACTAGCAATACATTTCATTTAAATTAAATAAAATAGTTATACTCATATTTCATTAGAGACAACACAATTTATGTATATTCTTACAAAAATTTACATCAAAAGAAATACAAACTAAACTTTATTATAAACTTCATACAAATTTTTTTGTACAAGCTGCTCAAGACCCATTTGCACGTCCATACATTTATATGCAATACATACATGAAAAGAAATATTTACCCGATAGCTTCAAAGCAGGAAGATCCTCAATCCTTAGCAGCTCAGTCTGCTGCTCTTCTAGTCTCTGTATCTGCGACAGCAATAGAAGCTATCGCTGAGTACTAGGACTCAGTGGTGCACAACATACTAAAATAATCTTTATGCAAAATTTAAATCACATTTATTCAAAATTTTGGCTGAACATGAGAATTAAGTACAAATCATGCATTATGAGATTTTAAATGCAAACCAAGTTCATTTCAAAGTATCAAAACACATTTCATAAAACCCACAGTTAAATCATGCCATTCGAAACAAATAAAATCTCAATAGCCAGAGGCTAAAGAGAAATCACATCACAAGGCTAGCTAGCTCAAATATATGGATATCCATTCACATCCTCTTCTACTGGCACACCTCAACACTTCTCCAGAGAAGGAATCAAAATTCGAAACTAATTACTCCCACTAGTCGTGCTAGTGAGGTGTTCAAATATATGGTCATGATACTGTGGTTTCAAAACTTATCTTAACAATTTGCTAAACATTGTCATTTCAATATACATAATAACTTCCAACAATTTAAATTAAAACATCATAAGAATATCATAATTCAATATTTCACATTATTCAAAACAGTATGCAAAAGATGATTATAAAAAGTATACGTTGTGCACAAACCTCAAGCGAGTCGCCTCTTGGCCTTAACTCGGTTCCTCGGGTTTTTTCCCGGTATTCTTTTCAACTGAAACACACAATTTTACAATGTTTCAGTACTAGAACTTAACATAAATCCAAAATAAATTTAGCTTCACATTTACCTAGTTCTAACGTGTTAAATTCGACGTTCTCGAAATTTTGTGTTTCGGGTTACTATTCACTATACTATTCAAGTCAAATAGTTGACTTTCTAAGGCTTAATAGGTATGGGAACTCCAACTTCACCCACATACCACATTTTGGTCCCTAAACTTGTTGGTTTTGGTTGTTTACTCAAATCTTAAGTCTTTTAGGTAAATTTGGTAAATTTCGGTTTTGGAGTCCTAAGTTGCACTGTTCCATTGGTCACTTTATTGTTGGAATTTGGCAAAACTTTCTTCATAGAAAATGTTCCTTATTGTCTTAAGTGTATTCTCATTTTTGGATCACCCCAATTGGAGTTTTGTAGCTCAAGTTATAGCCAAAATACAATTACTGTTCACGTGCACTGTTCATGCTACAATTTTGGTTCTGACAGATTTTTTATCCAATTTCGTGCAGTAATTTGATCAAGTTAAGTCCATAATTTGGTCTAATTTCCTTCATACGAAATGTTCTGCTATGTCTTAGGTTTTCATCGGTTCAAGAATCGCCTAAATCGGAGTTTTCTAGAGAGAGTTATAGCCATTGGAACTTTACTGTTCAAATGGAAATCTGCAGTTTTGCAGGTTCAGTAACTCAAATTTGCTCAATCATTTGATTAGGTTAATAGCATAATTTGGGTTGGTGTTCTTCATGAAAGTTTTAGATCTATATCTTATCTAATTACTGGTAAAATTTCAGGTTGTTTTGACCTTCCTAGCTCGAGTTATGACCAAATGAACAATTACTGTTCATTTGGTCAGTTTTATGCAAGATGTACTGCTCTCATTTCACTTTGGTCAATTGGTTCACTAAGTTTTGGTCAGTTTTTTGTCATGGTTCCTTAATGAAAATTATGCTATTTTATGTCTATTTTCATCCCCAATTGGTAGCATATCAATTGGACTTGTAAAATTTCCGTTTTGGTCCTTCAAAGTTGGCTTGGTCATGCTGCCAGCAGTATGACCATTTGCCCTACGAATTTAACTTTCATTCTCACAATTTCCACACATCTCTTTTGATCATTATTGACCATTTTTCATCTCACAATAGACCAAAGTCATCATTTAAGCATTTCTCCAAAATTTGCCTCAAAACCCTAGGCCTCCAAACCCTAATCTCACTCCTTAATTACCATTAGTAATTTCAAAGTTCCCTACTATAATCCTTCAACTAAAGGAGGTCCATAACTCATTCAAACCCATTAAATTCATGCAAATCATGGCCCCCTTCAAGCTAGCCGAAAATTCAATAATGGTCCCTCCCCCATATTTTCATTTCATTTCATTAATTCTAAGCTCATTTCAACCATCACATATGCATTTAAAATGAAAAAATGACAAATTAACAAACTAACCTCAACTTAAACACCAATCTTCAATTGTTCTCTTTCTTTCTTCTTTCTTTCTTGTTCTTAAGTTGAGATTGCAAGGTCTAGTGAGGTTTTTAGGGGAGTTATGTAAATTGGGTGAAGGAATTTAAGCTTAGATGTAAGCTTAGATGAAGGATTTTCATGGGAGTTTATGGAGGAAGATGGGGCGGCAACCAAGGGAGAAGAAGAAGTGATTTTTGTTTTTTTTTTCTCTTTTCTTTTCTTTATTTATTTTAGTTATAGAAGACCACAAAAACCTAATTTATTAATTTATTAATTATACCTTTTATGGCATCATGCATGATGTCATGCATGATGTCATCACCCTTTTTACTTTTCCATTTTCTTCTTCTCTTTTATTTATTTATTTATTTATTTATTTTTCTATTAGTTCTTTAATTTAATTCTCGATTCCGAAATTTTCTTTTTTCCGATTTTATTTAACAGTTAGGTCAGGAGTCAGCTCTCGGGGTCAATTGACTAAATTGCCCCTCGCTAGTTCATCCCGGTTTGCAAATAATTCCATATTTCTTTCGGTTCCTTGACCTAATTATTTGACTGACTTAACAGTTCTTTTTCGTGATTTTCTCTTTTCCACTGTGTCCATAAGGGTCCTAAGGACCACAGCGTCACTTTTTACGGTTCGAAATTTGAGTTTAAAATGATTTCGCAGTCATTCCCAAGGAGGTCACCCATCGCTGTGACTCTCGGCTCGTTTAACTTCTTATGTTCTGTTTTTCTTATTTATACTTAACTAATTGAACATTACTAATTATTTGTGTTTATGGTTTCTCTAGTTGTCTTAAGTATGGTGCTAATCCCCTTAATTGTCCGGACCGACACCGGTCACCGGAACAGTAAAATATACCAGGCTATACAAATAGGAGTGTTACATCATTAATTTAATTATTATTATTATTATTATTATTATTATTATTATTATTATTATTATTATTATTATTATTATTATTATTATTATCATCAATTTAAATGTATTAAAGAAAGATTAGGAACCTATGTGAACAAATAAGAAAAGTTTAGGGATTTCAATAAAATTAGAAGTTAAAAAAAAATAAAGAAACCCAAAACACAGTGGAAAGCCCCCCCTCCCCGCTCTTTCACTCTCCTTTCTCCCCGACTCTCTCTCCTCCCTCCCGTTTTTCTTCTTGCCGACGAGAGATCCCCTACCGGTGACCACCGCAGCGGGTCTAGCGTCAACCAGTCCGCCTTTAGTAGCCATGGACGCTGGCTAAAGCTCCTCCAGTCGCCGGAATGAAGAGAGAAAGGAGAGGAACCCATGCGATAGGGAGAGGACCATCCAAGGCGGTTTCCGGCCATCTTCGACGACGGGAATATAGGGGATGCTGGCAGCAAGCTTCTGGGAGCACTGGGTTTCTCGTCCAATCAAGACTCGCCGGTTTTAATGGAGTTTTCCGGCGAGTTGAAGAGAGAGAAAGAGGAGAGAGAAAGTTAAGGTAATGGACTTTTTGACCATTTTCCTGGCGATCCGACTATCGGATCAAAAATCTGAGACCACCAATGGACTCAGGACGACAAAATCTTCGAGATAGGATTGGTCCTGCTCTGATTAGACATTGTTTGAAAAAGGCAATTATCGGACGGTCCAGATCGCTTAGTGAGAATTTCGAGCTTTTTCAACTCTAAAAAATTTAGAAATAATTTTATGATAATTATTGAAAATTTTTGGGTATCATGTAGGTGCGTTCAAATCGATAATAGCTCACCGGCGCCTGGGACTGAGTTTTCGGGCAGACCCGGCTGTCTGATGGCCTGTCTAGGAACCTAGTCAATATTACAATCCACTCTAGCATTTTCAGACATTCTGGACTCATTCCAGGTGTCAGATTTGGCATAGGTAAACTCGAACTCCAAGTTATTCATTTTTGCTTAATACAAGGTCGAGGATAAAAATCTATAAAATATTCATGGGTAGTTAAAAAATTATAATTCCCTTTGTATCAGCTTAATAATATTGCTAAGGACCGTAGGACAAAATTTTAGAATTTTTAGAGCTCATTTGAGTAGTTTTTACAAAAAGAGTTGTAAAAACTAAATAGTAATTTTTCAAATTACGGTTGTTGACTGCTTGGGTGGGCCCAGGAGGGGCCTTGTGATGTGATTGAGTTGTGGTTGTGAGACTTATGGATATAGAAGTGTCTTTTGAACGCTTTTGCAGGTTAGATAGATCATAGGTATAGAGAAAACTCTACCGAATTTTCAGGACGATTTAGGGTGTCTTTAGTTCTTTTTAAGCTTGTATTGAGTCAATTAAATTAAATAATTGTAATGAAATTGTCAAGTGAGTCGGGACACCCTTCCTCCTTCGCCCAGCCGCTACAGTGACATCGGTTTACGTCTGTGAGTAAAATATTGATTTTAATTATAATTTCAATATTATTATATGTTCAGGCATGCCCATGCATCACTTATAAATATATATATCTATGTAGTTAATAAAATGCTATGGATGTTATTTTATGGTAACTTAGAGCAGTGTGCGTGTGTTGGCGTGTGTATGGTGTGTGGTATTGGATATGGACAGGACGGGTAGATATGGATGAAGCTTGACTCGCTGGGACCCGTATTTTATGGATAAGTCAGGGTAGGCATGGCTCGAGATGATCTCACTGGCTCCCGCAATTAGCCTATTAAGCGAAAGTCCGACTTGAGATGTACTCGCTGACAGAGGTTGGATTAAGAGAGCTGTATAGGGGATCAGCTCTCATATATATATTGTTTGAATATTATATCAGTGTGTGAGTGCTCAAAATTACCTTTTGTTGTTTATGATGTGATTTGTATGAAAACTATGAAAGTATTGCATTCTATTCTTTAAGATGCATTAGCTTTAGATAGCTATAGAAATTGTACTTAAAATCGGTATTTTACTCTCTGAGTCGAACGCTTACTTTTGTTCACCCTATTTTTCCAGGCTATAGGAGGAGACCTTTTTTCAGAATAATCTGCTTCTTCCCTCGCAAGTTATCAATAATTACTTAATTGTATTATTATTATCTAAATTTGTAATTTAGAACTCCATGTGTACTAGCAGTAGCATTAATCTCGTCAAGGACTGTATGAATTTAAGTTTTTGTGTTAATAAATGAAATTTTTTTTATAATTTTTAAATAGTTTATAAATAATGTAACAAGATTAAGCTAGGCTCCCCTAATTTTTATTTCTAATAATTATTGGGTTAAGTTGGTCCGAAATAAAATTATAATAGTTTAATTTAAATTATTTTATATACATGTTGGGCCTAAATTGTGGGCCTAGTCATGGGTTTTAGAATAATAAGGCTTACTACGGGCCTCAGGGGCTTTATGCCGGCCCAGGTTCTAGTGCCGGTTTGGTCCATAGGTTGGGTCGTGACAAATTAAACTATTGGTGTTGTAAATTATTATATGAATGTACATAGGTGCATGAGATAGATTGTTTTTGTGGAATAGGAAGCTGAGCTTTCATTTGATTATTCATTTATTTGAGGATTGTGAGGGTGAATTGAGCTCTCTAAATTATGTTATTTTGGTGTTTACAGGTCTGATGAGTTGATGTTTCCTGTTGAATAGTTCAATTTATGACTGGACTCTGTCTATTTATTGTCTTGAAATTGAACTATAATTATGAATTTTATGGTTGGGCTATGAATAGTTACGCTTACTAAGAACTTTAGAAGCCTTATACTGACTCAAGTCTAAGTGTCGGTTCGGTCTAAATTTTGGGTCATGACACTTTCTCTAAAGAATTCTTCTTTCTAAGGTTAGGTCTCTTTTCTCCACTAGTATTTTCAACTTCTCTACCCCTTTCAGATAGGGTACCTTTTCCACTTTACCCGAAGTGATGGGTTTTCACTTTCCACCTCTAGGTGGAGTTGTACTTATGGTCTTTTGACTTTTGTGCTTGTAGGTGATACTTCTTAGTGAGGGTGTAGATGATCTGCTTCTCTTTGTCGTATTCCGTGCTTGTAAGGGTTGTTTTTTAGAGATGGTTGTATCTCTGAGTTCATGTATTGACTTAGCCATTAATGGTAACCCTTAAGGTTTCATTGAGGAGCTCTACTCATCACCCTCTCTTAGCCAGTCCCATAAATATGTTCATTCTTTTTCCCTATGCGATTCTTTGGCTTTGTTGATGCTATATGATTTTCTCCTAATTTTTGGGTTCAGCTATATGAGAATTGTTGTGATCTCTTGATTGGCAATTACCTACCTTGCTCAGCCATGCATGACCTTTGTAGGAGTGGAGGTCCCTCAGTTGTTCTTCATTTTGCTTTCCAACAGCGTTGCCCATTGTAGGTTGCTGAAATATGTCTTTAACAAGTCTAGGACCCGATTAGTATAGGATTTATTTGTTTTTGGTTTAAGCCTTATATTTGGAATGTATATGCTAAACTTTTTATTAGGGGCTATTTTATTGGGCCTTGAAATGATTATATTACTTGTCTTTGTAAGGTTTTAATAAATTTATCCTATCTATCGGAAAAAAAGAAGAAGCAACTTTTGGTTCAAATTTTTCATTTAAATGGAATATTGCTCAATTATTGATTGATTATTTAGTCTCTTACTTTTATTATTATTGATATTTTAATTTTTTTATTTTAAAGTAGATTATTTAGCCTCTCATTTTCACTTATATCATTCACTTAGGTCATTCATTCTATTTTGACCATTAATTTTTAAAATAAAATATTATTTAATTTTTTAATATTGTAATTATTTGCAATTTTATCTTTTAGTTATACAATTATTTACTGTTCTTATCTCATTGTTTCTCTTCTCTTCCTCTCTTCTCTCTCTCCCTCAAATTTGTTTTTGTTTCCCTCTCGTCCTCTTTCTTCTAGTTATTTCTCTCTTTTTATCTTTATGATATTTTTGTCTCTCTCTTTGTCTTTATGATAATTTATTATTTAGTTTATTAATTTTATTATTATACATTTTAATTTTTATATTTTAAAATAAATTATCTAGTCTCTCATTTTTACTTATGTCATACATTTATCATTCATTCTATTTCGACGATTAATACTTAAACAATTTACTATTTATTTTTTTTAATATTGTAATTATCTACAATTTTAATTTTCAGTTTTACAATTATTTATAGATTTTATCTATCTCATTGTCTCTCTCTCTCTCCCTCTCCCATCTAAACCCATTTTTCTTTACCTCTCTCCCTCTTTCTTCTAGTTATTTCTCTCTCTATCTCTATGATATTTGTCTCTCCCCTTTCTTCCTTGTTTTTCTCTTTCTCTCTTCATCCCTTCCTCTCTCCTGTCTCTCTCTCTCCTACTCTTTATCACATTAGAGAGATATAAAGATAAAGAATGAGAGAGAGAACAAAAATGAAAGAGAGGGGAGAGAGATGGGAATTGCTAAGGAAAGACTAAATAGAAATTTATCTTAAATATTAATAGCTAAAATAAATAAATAAATAAATAATTAAGTGTATGACAAGAAATAAAATTAAAAGACTTCATAATCTATTTTTAAAATTTAAAAATTAAAATATTAATAATAATAAAATATAAAGAGTAGATAATAAATTTTCCTTTCATTTATAACTCTCATTTTTAAGGTGGGAATTTGCACGTTAGTTGTTTGCAGGGGTAGAATATAATTAGGAAAAACAACCCAGGAGGTTGGTTTCTTGTCGGAAAGGCTGGCCTGGAGCATCAAAATCGAAAAGGCTAGTGCCTCATTAAGGTTTAAATCCCAAAAAAAAAAAAAAATAAATAAAAAAAAAACCAGATTTTGATTCTTACGAAGAATGGCAATGCGCACTTGAATAAATCCACCTCGAAATCCAAAACCCACCTCAGCACTATAGACAAACAGAGTAAGAAAAGACACTTCCACGTTTCCCTACATGCAGCAGAGCAAGCCATAGCCATAAGAGAACAGAGACTTGAAATTTTGCCTTTATCTCAGTGACATCCCCAGGCAAAATCTGATCCATTCACAGTATCCCACATCACCACCCTGTACACCCTACGAGCCACATCCCAGTGCATTCTCAATTGTCACTCTCAGGTGATTCTAGTAGTTCTCCCTGTTACCTCGCCCCTCGATTTCATCTCCTTAATCTTAATGCGCAAATCTCACTTCCATTCTCTAATGCATACAAAAAGGTTGTTGAGTCCGCTCTTGGCATTATGCTAGCTTTTATTTATTGGAATTTTTAAATTTTTGTTAGTTGTTATTTTTGTTCAGTTGGTATGCAACCCATTAAACTTTTGGTGGGGCCCTACGTGCCAGTCTTTCTAGGTGTTTCCTTTCGGTATTTTACGCTCTTGGTTGATTATGCAACTGTACATTGAGGTAGAGAAGCACCCCTTAGTGACTAGAGTGAGCAGTGAGTGATAGTTAGGAATGAATGTCTTTCCACCAGGTGATGTTGGAAATGTTCCAGCCAACACCCAACAAATTATAGATGGTTCTGAAATTGTAAATGGAGGGCCAAGCAGTTTAACTGATTTAGGTTTCTCTAGCGAGTTTGAGCGCCAACTCCAACTTGAAAATGATCCTGAACTCATGTTCGTTTCACTACTTGAATTAGACTGGGATGATGCATTTCTTGCACTTGAAGAAAGCATTGAGACCCCAACTACTAACATGGTTTATGACCATGTTGATGAGGAGGTGATGGTGGTGGATTCAACTCCTAACAAGGTTCGTGACCATATTGTTTCATCTGAGGAAAGGGATGTGGTAAAGGAGAAGGAAACCTCAACTTTTAACGTGGTTCATGATCATATTGTTTCATCTGATGAGAATGGGGAGGTGGCGGTGGTGGAAGCAATCCCAACTCTCAACATGTTTAGTGACCATACTTCATCTGAAGAAAGGGAGGTGTTGGTGGAGGAAAACTCAATTCTTAACATGGTTGATGATCATGTTGTTTCATCCAAAGAGAGGGAGATGGTGACGTTGGAGAAAACCCCAACTCATGATCACGCTGTTCCACATGAAGAAAGAGAGACGGTGACCCCAACTTTTAACATGGACCACGGCTACGTTGTTTCTTCCGAGGAGGGTGACGATGTGGACGTAGAAGATCAGCCACCTTCTGTTTTGTTCACTTCTGATCCAAAACCTCGTCTTCGATGGACTTCAGAACTTCATGAATGTTTTGTTAAAGCTGTCAGACAGCTTGGTGGACCAAGAAGTCAGTAACCCTTTTTATATATATGTGATTGTTTTATTTCTTTGTTTAAAATTCGATTGAGTTCATAGATTATAAACGTTTTTAATCAATCTGATTTGGATATTAGTGCCATTAAACTTTCCTTACTTTTAAGGGGAAAAAGTGTGTTTCCTTTTTTCATCTTTATAGCAAGGAATTTTTTTGGCAAGAAAAATTTATTAATAAAAGAAGAATAATTTAGGGGGAAAAACCAACAGAGAGATTGTTCAGAGAATTTATCGTCTGAACAAAACTAAATGTTATTTAGAGAATTTTAAGCAACAGGCGTTGAAATATTAATGACTGGCTGATGAAATCTAGTTTTTCGGTGGTTGCTTATCAAATCTTTATTGATTCGTTAGATTATGTTACACTTTTGGATTTCCATTAATGGATTTTTAATATTCATGTGGTTCTGTTGTACTAGATTTTAGGAATATTCTTGAATTTCTTATATAAATTGAGCAAGTTTATCATGTTCGATCAATACAAATTGACATAATTTTTTTATGTAAGTTTATCGTCTTCGATCAATACAAATTGACATAATTTTTTTAGTTTTGATTATTTTGTCTGTTAACTTCACCTAAGTAGTTTGCGCTTAGCCGGTCCCAAGCCCGGATAAAGGAGGAGGGTTGCTGTAGGTGACAACCAGCGTAAAAATTTCATCACACCTTATGATATGGATTCAAATGATATAAACGTTAGGGCATCCTCTACTTATAACGCACTACATCGGAGCCCGAGTGTAGTGAGAAATATGCAAGGGTGTAGGGCGTTCACCTAAAGCGACGCGCCATGCCGGCACCCGGGTGTGGTGTTAAGTGAGCAAGGGTTCCCACATCATGGACGGTGTGGGTAAAGAAGTTAGTCCATAAGACAGATAGTGGAACAGAACACAAGATAGACATAGAAAACAATAGAAGATATCATAGAAGGAGCCAATTAGGAAGGAACATGATGGGAGGAGGATCAAGGTTAGTACTTGGAATGTTGGATCACTTACAGGAAAATTAATGGAGTTTGTGGATACCTTGGAAAGGAGAAGAGTGAATATTGCTTACATTCAGGAGACTAAATGGGTAGGAGAGAAAACCAAGGAAGTGGGTAATTTAGGGTACAAACTGTGGTTTACCGAAAAGGAGAAATAAGAACGGAGTGGGCATAATCATAGACAGGACATTGAAAGACGTTGTAATAGCTATGAAAAGAGTAGGAGATAGAATTATACTAGTAAAACTAGTACTAAAAGAAGAAACAATAAATGTAGTCAGTGCTAATGCCCCACAAATAGGACTAGATAGTGAGAGTAAACAAAGGTTTTGGGAAGATATGGATGATTTAATGCAAAGCATACCGAATGAAGAGAATGTTTTTATTTGTGGAGATTTGAATGGACATATAGGAAGTGATAGGCAAGGTTATGAGAATGTTCATGGAGGTTTTGATTTTGGCAGTCGAAATGAGGACGGAAAAAGTATCCTGGATTTTGCTGTGGCATACGACCTAATACTAGCAAATACCTACTTTATAAAAAGAGATTCACATTTAATGACTTTCAAAAGTGGGCAACATAAAAGCCAAATCGACTTCCTCTTAACCAGGAAGACAAATAGAGCTCTATGCAAGGATTGCAAGGTCATTCCAGGAGAGGCTTTAACAAGTTAACATCGGTTAGTGGTCTTGGATGTCAAGTTTAGGAACAATTCAAGTAAGGTCAGAAGAAATAGTATAGCTCAAATAAAGTGGTGGGAGTTCAAAGGAGTAAAGCAAGTGAAGTTCAAAAATGAGCTTCTCGAGTCCGAAGCATGCAAGCTAGATATGGAGGCCAATGATATGTGGATATAGATGGCATCAAAGATTAGAGAAGTAGCTAGAAAAGTACTTGGAGAGTCTAAAGGACATGGACCACCCTCAAAAGAGAGATGATGGTGGAATGAGAAAGTACAAAAGGCAGTGATGAGAAAAAGGGAATGGTATAAGAAATTACCTAAATATGATAATAATGAGACATATGAACAGTACAAGATAGTAAAGAAATAGATAAAAAAGACAGTTAGTCAAGCAAGAGCACAGACCTTTAAAAAATTATATAAGAAACTTAGAACCAAAGAAGGGGGAAAATATATTTATAGATTAGCAAAGATGAGAGAAATGAAATGTCAAGATCTCAATCAAGTTAGGTGCATTAAGGATAAAGAAGGAAAAGTGTTGGTGAAAGATGAGGACATTAAAGAAAGATGGATAAATTATTTTAATGATCTCTTTAATAATAGTCAAAATGGTAATAGCGTGAATATAGACTATAGAACAATAGAAAAGAATGTGAATTATACTAGAAGGATTAGATCTTTAGAAGTAAAGGAAGAATTTAAGAGAATGAAAGTGGGTAAAGCTTATGGACTCGATGGAATACCAATTGAAGTGTGGAAGTATTTGGGAGATGTGGGAGTGGCATGGTTAACTAAATTATTTAATAAGATTCTAAACTAAAAAAAAATGCCTGATGAATGTAGGAGGAGTATTTTAGTACCTATTTTTAAAAGTAAGGGAGACATACAGAGTTGCTCAAATTATAGGGGAATTAAACTTATGAGCCATACTATGAAGTTATGGGAGAGAGTTATGGAGCATCGACTACATCATGATACTTCTATTTCTCTCAATCAATTTGGCTTCATGCCCAGTCGTTCAACTATAGAAGCCATCTTTCTCATTAAAAACTTGATGGAGAAATATAGAGATGTGAAAAAAGATCTACACATAGTTTTTATTGATTTGGAGAAGGCTTATGATAGTGTTCCAAGAGATGTTTTATGGAGTGTGTTAGAACAAAAGAATGTATCTATTAGGTACATACAAGTGTTAAAAGATATGTATGAAGGAGCAACTACTATTGTGCGCACAGTAGGAGGGGACACAAGAGATTTTCCGATCTCAATTAGATTACACCAAGGATCAGCTATAAGCCCCTACCTTTTTACATTAGTTTTAGATGAATTGACGAAACATATACAAAAAAGTATTCTTTGGTGCATGATATTTGCGGATGATACTGTTCTGATAGATGAGACGTGAGAAGGAGTCAATAGAAAGTTAAAGCTTTGGAGAAGTACTCTAGAGTCAAAAGGCTTTAAGTTAAGTAGAATGAAGACAGAATACATGCATTGCAAGTTCAGTGAAGGCAAAATTAGTGATAAGGAAGAAGTTAGTTTTGATGGAGTAGTACTGTCCCAAAGTAATCACTTTAAATATCTCGGCTCAGTCCTTCAAGTAGATGAGGGATGTGAGGAAGATGTTAGTTATAGGATTAAAGCCAGATAGTTGAAGTGGAGTCGTGTTACGGAAGTTTTATGTGATCATAAGATTCTCAATAAGTTAAAACGGAAATTTTACCGTACAGCCATATGACCGGTTATGTTATATGGTAGTGAGTGTTGGGCACTGAAGGAGTGATAAGAGTTGTAGATATGAGAATGTTAAGGTGGATGAGTGGCCATACTAGACTAGATAAAGTCCGTAATGAGAGTATTAGAAAAAAGGTAGGAGTGGTGACAATTGAGGATGAGTTGAGAGAAGGGAGATTGAGGTGGTTTGGTCATGTGAAGCGTAGACATACGGAGGCTCCAGTTAGACAAGTAGAGCACATTATGTTAGAGAATAGAAAGAAAAAAATGGATAGACCTAAATTGACTTGGAGGAGAGTAATACAACATGACCTAGAAGCATTACACATTTCTGAGGATTTAACCCAAAATCGTTTAGAGTAGATAAAGCGAATTCATATAGCCGACCTCAAATTTTTAGGATAAAAGCTTAATTGATTATTTTATCTGTTCGTGTTGTTTATTATGAGAAATTTGTTATTCAAAAAGGTATTTATTAGATACTTATTATACTTTTGCCGTTTTAAATTGCATTGCACACGTTCTTTACTAACATTGGAGATAAATCGGTAATTTTGATTAGATAATATAATAGAAAAACCTAATTTAGTTGTGCAAACATCAATTTTCCATATTGTTGTTAATGCACTTCTCTTCATTTTGATTCTTGCCAACTTTAATGATCGGCTAATTATTAGGTACACCAGGAGCACTAAAAAATAGTGCTCATTCTCTCACAGAAAGTGGGTCCTTCCTATTTCCACATGATTGTGAGATAAGGTGTATGTGCACCGGGTGCACCTAATAATTCCTCTTAATGATCAGGCATATGACAACCTTTGATTGTGCTTAGTATTTGTTTTTTTTTTTTTGTATATTTCCATAGTTGAATTTAGTTAACACTCTTGGTCCAAATGTGAATTTCATGTCGTTTTGGAGTTCATAGCATTCTCTTCCTTCAATTGAGTATTAGACTTTCAGATTGTTTAGAGTATTTTGTAGGATGAAGTCATTTTTGCAATTCACCAGTTCCCTTTTTCAGAATTATGATGTTAACTAGCATTTCAGATATGTTCTTCCATATGTTGGTCTTAGTACTATATGGACTAGTACAAGTGCATAGTGGTTCGCTTGTGATATTTGTAGCAAGTTGACTTCAATATTTTGTATGTTTAACAACTCAAGCATCTCATGTCATGACTGGTAACTCATTTTAGCAGGAGCATGCCCAAAGGCTATTCGAAATGAAATGAAGGTTGAGGGTTTAACTCTTTACCATGTGAAGAGCCACCTCCAGGTCTATTTCAACTACTGGACTTGAATGTTGCCATTTTAGAATCTTTTCTGAATAACTGGCATTTACCATGATGCACTAACTTTAATGATGTGTGAAATATTGCAGAAGTACAGGCAAAATCCAGAGTCAGTGAGGCAGATGTTTGAGACTTCCAAATATGGTGAGTAACTGTTTGAGAATATTCATGTGAGAGAACCTTCCCAAATGAAGTTTAAGCATTAATCGCTTACTATATTATGAACAATCACATATGCTGAAGGAAAAAAGAGATCCTATGGCATAATTAAAGCATAACTGTTATTTTTCGAATTTCTTTGAACGCAATGATGGGGTCATATGTCTAGATAAACAGATATTTAATATGTTCCTTTTTGAATTCCACTAGTTCAAAGTTCCTCAGTTTCTCACGTCCCACAAGGCTCAAGCAACTCTTTGAGCTCATCAACACTCCAAGAAAATCAGTAAGATATTTATTGCTTTGTTTATATCAAAAGCACATATTTTGCATTATTAGATTTTTGTTTTGAAGTAGCAATTAATCTAGCAGCTGCAACTCTCTGTTTTTTGGCGCTACAGTTCCTCATATTGCAATGCCACGGGCAAATCAAAAGTTAGTGAGGGAGAAGCAGGTAGTCTTTATATGCAAATGGAGGTAAGGTTAATTCTTTCTCTCACTATATATGATAATAATTTCTGGGTTTATTATTAATTAAAAGAACATGTTTTATCATTAATTAGGCTTCAGTTCTGAGCATTAGAAATTAGTTTTGATCAATTAGTAGACTCAGTTTTAAATGTTAAGGAACTTGGAAGAGTTCATCTACTTGCATTCTTGTGCAGTCTGAGAAGAATGTTATAAGGTTTCAGGAGGCACAAAGAAATTACTTGGACCTTTCACTAAAGAATGCGCATAGGATGCTTTGTAATCAGAATTTTGGAGGTGCAACTTTAGGCAGTGGAAGTTACTATGGGCAGGACCTGAATACCATGGGAAGAATTCCAACTTACTACCAAAACCTGCTAAACACAAACAATTCATATGGTTCAACGGAGGGAATCAGAGCACATGCATGCATTCCAGCTCCGATCGTCGCTTGTTCTAGAACCAGCTTCCCTCCCTTCAGTCAGGTACCAAGAAGTTTAAATCTGGAAGGTTTCAATGCAATCCCTGGACAATCAAATAAAAGGTATCGGACATCAGGCCAATAAGTTAATGACCCTGTAGAAGCCTATTTGAATTATGATGAGGGAACTCTCAACTATGGTTCCTTCAGCCCTAGTGCAGTTGCTGGGACCTATAAATGTTATAACAAACCTACAGTGTAATTTCTAAATCCCCTTTTCTTAGGGCATTTGATAGTGTTATATATATGTGTATTTTTATGATGATCTTCGATATTTTAAATTGAATCAAATTGAGTAAATTAATTAAACTAAAAATCAAATCAATAATCAATTTGATTTCCTTTGAATTGATTTTTATGCCTTTTAATATTTTTTTCTAATCTTAGAAATTAGAATCCACTATTTTTTTTTATTTTTAAAAGTTTATTTGATAAATCAAATTGGTCAGACAAATACTAATCAATTTAATTTTAAAATATATGTATGAAATGTCTATTTTTTTAAATAAATGTAATTATATTTTAAAAGTAATTATTGTGTTGTTTGTAATTCAACTTTGAGATATCACGGTTAAAAATTTAGTTCAAATTTAAACACAAAAATTATTTAATTCATAATTTTTTTTTCTAGAATTACTAGCTCCATTTGGGCTTTCTACTTCCGTTTCTCGTAGTATAAGCATGTGTTTTGTCGTTGGATTTGGGCAGTTGATCTTATAAATCAATCCAGAAGGGGAAAAAAAAAAAAAAAAAAAACAATAGCAACAAGGGAAAGATGATGGGTGGAGGCTTAATCGAATTTGTGCATCACTACTAAAAAAGAGCTCTGTTACGCCTACTCCATAAAAAACCAACAAGTAACCCTAAAGGTAGCAGCCCATTTCAAACCAGTATTCGCCATCTCAAGCTCACTATTACTTATCAAAGCTTGCAGATTGATAAAACCATATCCTATGGAACTGAAGGACTCAAAAGATGTCACTCATGGAACGCAAAAATCAGTCATGTAGGATATGTAAACTGGTCTCAACGTTTACCATTCTGATTCCACACAAGGTACGCTCGCTATTAGTTAAGAGACCATTGCGCATATACAGCTAGCCAGAGCCCAGAGGAAGGACCTAGCTAAACACGTCTGCGTTACATTACATTACGCCTTATTAAACGTAATATAAAATTCGATTCATGGTAATCTTTTTTTATTGTTATTTTATATGTATAGAAGGCAGGAATTTGGTTGTTCCAATGAGATGGCACGTAAATTTATCGTCTGACTCAGTTCATAAATAATGAGTACGTACAAAGTTCGACTCCTGTTTAATCGTTTCATGTTCATCACCGTCGAGGAGAACAAGAAAACAAAAATCCCAAGAAGAAAAACTTGCAATTTCAAGCTTTCGAGGCTTTTAATGCTTGAAGGATTAACTGGAAAAATTGGCTATGCACAAAAAATACTCATATACTGATTACGGAAGAATTGGCCAAGTTCTGGTCTTTCTAGAAGGAATGATTATTCTGCATTAACAATGATCAGAAAACAACTGAGTTCTGGCCCTTTGTTTTTTGGTAGTTTTGTAAATAACCCATTTTGATTTGAAGTAGATTATGCTTATCGGTTTGTTGGCAATATAGATAACAGACTTGCGAGGGCCCCTACAAATATAATGACTGATAAAGTCATCCAACTATCTATAGTTATAACTCTCAACAGTCACGTATATGCATATATGAGTCCTCCAAAGCAATATAAGAATATCAGTTGTACAGCATGGAAGGTGAAAATGAAAAATGAGTTATGTTCTTGTATAAAAGAACATGGCTTACAGTAGTTAAAATAGCGATGATGAGGTTAGCAATTTGCGGTTCATAGTTGCTAGTGCCCATATGAACATATTGCCTTCTTTTTTTATCAAAAGAAATAATAAATAATTATACAGGTTTTTTGCATGTCCAACATTGCTGATGCCAAATTGTAGTAAACACCACATTATGTTTGTTTATTTTATGTTAAACCTAAAATAATGACGCCAATGTACCCTCAATTACAACACAACTTCAGTTGCATCCTACGGAACACAGCCTTACTTCAAATGAGATAGTCTTAAAGCTTCCCCCAAGCCTCCTCAAGATCATAGTTGCTTCGTTTCATCAAATTGTTTACGCATGATACAACCACATACACATGCAGAGTGTTGCTGCCATAAAGGGGTTCTATTTCCCCTCTCTGCAAAAATTCTTTCCAAAGATGATTTAAACCAACATATTGAACATCATCACTTTTCAGTAAGGCTTTTCCCAATTAACTGCTTATGGTACAAGTACTTCAACATCGAAGGCTTAATTGAATAAGCATGATAGTTGCAATTTTACAATACTAAACCTTACTAAAATATCTATGCCTCTAAGAAAGCATCAAATGATTAAAATGCCGAGATAAATTTCTGGATCCTTGCCTGTGCTCGCTCTTTCTCGTCAGGTCCATCTAGATCACCAATGTTGTCATGATATTCCTATCAAGTGAGCAGAAATCAAATGATATAAGTACAACCACCATTGATTTTCATTACCATAATATTGCTGAACATAATAATGAATAGTCCATTTATATACAAAACAGCCATTACTATGAAAGATGTGAATAACAACAATGATCTACTGCTACAACAGCTAGAGCAAATATTTAATGACGATATTATTTCTTCTGTTGTGCTTCCAGATTCAACATAATTTTTATACAGGTTTCTTTCTATAGGTTAAAATCATTTGCTCTCTCTCCTTGGCTAATAAAGCATTGTTGTAAAGAATTTTTCAAGTAAAAAACCAATCCATGAAAGGGGCAATGAACAAAGAGTTATGGTGCATAGACCATACGATCACATAAGATTACTTAGAAGCCTAATGACAAATTACCTAAAATGGAAACTCTTCAAGTCAGAAAAAATAGAGTTTAGGTAATACCACCAATATATTTTTATGAATCGAAAATTAGATCTTCTTAAAAGCCTAAACCAATTGAATCCTTTTTCATGTTGACATCTGCTTGCCACATTTAAGAAGGAAAGCTTACAGCTCAAATGCATCTAGTAATCACCATTTCCATGGCAAAGCCACATCAACAACATATAGAGAATTTCAAAGAGATGAACAAGCCTATCAGACGATGACCAAGTTGGTCCAGAAGGCTTTAGTCCAAAGACACGCTGAACCAATAGACAGAAATTCATAGGCCACCGTAAAGTATTTTGATTAGGAAATTCGACACTTACAATCATAAAATTGAAAACACAACTGATTTAGTTAGAAATTCTATGCTAATTGGCTACTTCACATTAATTTGCCAATGATGGTACAATTGAAAATAAGAACACAATATGAGGCTAATCTATATGTGCTAGACAAATCAAATAGATTCAGCAACAACAATACTAACAGCCAGACTAGTGCTCAGTGAGTCATCATTAGACTTAAGCCTACCATTGATAGGCACAATGAACTCAATAAAGCATGGCTACCATTCATAGCATTCATTCAAGAAGCAAAAGAACATTTATGAAAAATAAATGCATCGTGTATGTCAAAGATGAAAACTTAGGGATTCTAGAGATTCTAGCAGGACTTTCATAGAACAAACCTGAAGTATATCCTTAACATCCTCCCTAGTAAGTTTATGCTGCTTCAATAATAGTTCAATTCTTGCTCTCATTCGAGAGTGCCTTCACAAAAATCCGAATCACAGAAAAGAGTCATGACCACAAAAAGACAAAGTCACAAATAGAACTCTGATGAATAGGTAATTATATTATAAATGGTGGGACACATACTCCGAGCACCAAAGATGACCCAGAATAACCGCTATCAACTGCAGATTCATACAAAATAATATTAGGAAAAGAAAACTTCTGATAGCATAAAGGCACTTAAAAACCAAATGCTTGAGTTTCAAATCGAAATAAAGCCCTATCTTCTAAACTTCTCCAAATTAGCATGAAATTTTTATGTAATTTATGGTTTTGAGACAGAGCAGTACAATCTAGGGTTTAGGAATAACAAATCAATGGTTTAACCAAAGTTGCATTCAAGGATTCAGGATTATACCAGTGAAATCAAAGGAAAGCAAGGAGACACAATACCCTTCCCTAACTCACTGGTGGGCCTGTAGTATTCAGCACTTCCCTTTAGTGCCTCATAAGCAAAGATGCCAAAGTTGTGCACCTTCCAATGACCGTTGCCTTTAGTGCCTCACAAGCATAATGTCGAAGTTCTTCAAGCTAAAATGTTAACTTCATTAGGCGTTCACTTCTGGCACCTCACACTTGTGCTTTATACGTTGAAACTTAGATAACTCCTTTGACTGTTTTTTAGTCAAATCTATAACTGGATAATGCTCTTAGTTTTCCTTTTCCTTTAATAATTCAATTCAATTATGTTTATAAGAATACATGTTCATCCAGAGATATCTCATTCTAGAATCATATAAATAGGGTTGTAATTTCTGTTCTTAAGTAGTTGAGATTTTAGGTTTCAAGAACTAGCGTAAGTTAATCTTCTCATGGTGTTTGGGAATGTTTCACAAATATATAAACCTTTCATTGCAGTATGAGAGCCTAAAATCCGTATGGGATTTTGTTGCATTATTGTTACCATGGTCCAAACTCCAAAAAGAAGAATATCAATGCTTTGAGCATTGAAAATTGACAATGACTGTTGAAACTACATACTGGTTGATGTACAACTTCCTACAACTGCATTATAAAGCCTACAAAATAAGCAAGTCCACTTATAATACTAACCAATTTTAATGGCCAAAACTGACAGGAAATCAGCAGTACAAAACCTAACCTGAAGAGTGTAGAGTCCAGATTCCAGTCTTCGATTGTATCTTTCCTCTTCATCTATCTGCAAAATTCCCAGTGTTTGTAATATATATTTTCAAAGAAAAATACATATATGACATGACAATAAAATAGGAAAAGCAAATACCTCTAAATCATCGAGCTCAAGCTGGTCCATCCGTTCAGTCTCTACTTTTACTCTATCTGAATATCTGGTCAAGATTACTTGATGTTAATTGCATGAATTTATCGAAAGGGAAATTACCAAAGAACCCATGTCCCTTTCCCTGCAGATGCAGTAAGGGAGAAGCTAGAACATCTTACAGTTCATCAATTAAATAGAAGATGGAAGAAGCGTAGAAGTTAAACAATTTAATGCTAGAAATTCAAAACTCTTATCTGACTCCAATATTTTGTATTGTTGAAGAGGAAAAGAAACAAATAAGTGGGATCATTACCTGATATAGAGCTCCATAAGGCGGTCTATCTTCTCACATTCATTTTCCACAAATTTACTTAGCAATCTGTCCCTTCTAGAACCTCTCAATATTCCACCTAGAAAAGAAGAAAGGGGGAAAAAAAAAGAGCAAGATCAACTGACAGATCATGATGGGGAAAAAAAACACAGCATTGTTAACATCCTAGGATAAAAAACATTTTGCTATTTGCATAATGCAATATCATTTTGTGAATATAGTTGTTTACTATTAGCTCCAACAATATGCAGATCCAATACACTTACAGCCACTGACCCCACTAGCAATTCATGGAAAATAAGATGTAATGGTACACGGTCAAATGTTAAAGTTTGCAATCCAGCATGTTAAAAACAAAAGATTTGAATTATCACAATTAAACTAAATTTATAATACCAAAGCCATTCAAAACGATTTTAATAATTTCATCATCAACCCTTCCAAAACAGACCATAAAGTATGTTCCCTTTTAAAAAAAAAATATATATATATATATATATATCATGACAAAAAGGATAAAATAGTTATGATTATAATGTCTCAGCTTTATCAAATATCAATGGTGGACATGAGATAAACAAAGCCTTCAAGATAAACAAGGTAATGACTGATGATCAACACTGGAAGCAAACCGGCCAAACATCAACTAAATAGCAATTACATATTGAAACCATTTGCTTTTTTTCTTTTTCTTGTTTTCTTTTTACCTATTTATCCTTTTTTTCATTTTTGGCAGGGACAATTTGCAATGGAAGGGCTGCTTCTGGTGAATTCATGCACTAACACATAATTCTTAAAACTGTTTAACTCGTCTGCTTACCAAATAATGAAGCAATTAGGGATACAATGCGTTCTTCTAACTCCTCTTGGTATCGTTCTTTCTTGTTCTTCTTGCTCGTGGGGATCTAAAAGATAGAAGATGAAAAGAGGTTAGTTTATCAGAATCTAAGAAGACTCAACCAGAAGAAATTGCCTTTAAAATCACTTATTCATTTTACCTTTATTGCATTATGTAGTGAAAGATGTATTCAGAATTTGTCATGGATAATCCACAACACATGCCAGCATGAGAAATGAGGGACGTTTGAGGCGTTTAGGAAGTGATAGAAACTAATATAGAATAGACAAATTTTCTGTCAAGAAATGCACCGGATGAGGGGTTTTCAAAAAAAAAAATCTCTAATCCCCATTTCCAATAAAATTCACAAAAGGCAAGAAAGAGAATAACTAGAAATTACAAAAGCTTCTACATTGTCACCAAGTGCTCAAACTTTCTATGGACTTCTCCTGAAGTAAATAATGGAACTAGAAGTATCATGCTTATTGAACTATTCCTGACCTTATTTACAAGGTAGATGTTACGCACTTGGCTAGCAAAAATTAAGCCTTATATATACAAAAGATGCAAGTACGAATTAGCATTGAAGGGGTAAAAGAAAAAGAAAGAATATTAATAAAGAATTGTAGAAAGAACAGCAGCAAAGCTGGAGAGAACTTGCCTTACCCATGAAAGCTGCAAACGCTGTCTTCAAGCCCAAAACATCCACAAACCGTTCACATGCTGGTGGGTACTTGGTCATGGCAAAATCAAGTGCCCTTATGGCAGACCCATAAGCAGATTTCTTCTGCTTCATAATAATAATCATCAACTCCACTCCCTCAGCCTTTACAAACCTCTCTTTGTTTTCCAATGGCATCAACAAACAACACAAACAATCGAAGAGATTCTCTACCATTTCCTCCTCATCGGAGCTCTTGGGGTCCTTAGACTTGTACATTGCCACAGCCTGCAAAACCACATCCACACCATTCATCTGCCCCAACTTCTTCTGGTTCGCAGTGCTGTTCTGCAACAAAATCGCCAATATCTCCGAGGCATACTGCTTGTTGCTATCGAACTCCCTCACCTTTATCTTCCCTAACAACCACCGGAGTATCTTGGTTCTTTCACACACCAATTCCGCAACCGCCGGCTTCACCTCTATCAGATTCTCGATCGTCGCAAGCGAATTATACACAGCAGACATCTCATCAGGGTCCGTGTCCGACAATCTCTGCAAATTCTGAACCAGCAACTCCAAGACATTGTTTTCTATAAGGGCATCAACAAGAACACGCGCAGGCTCATCGTTATCCTCAAGAACATCCTCGTCGGTGAGGTCCTGAAGCAACTGGACGACGTCAATAGCTATATCAGTGTTATCATGAGAAAGGAGCCCGATAATAGAAGGAATAGTGTTAAGATTGACGAGGTCTGGATAAAGCTCGGGCCCTCCGGCGAGGATTTTGAGCTTTTGGAGCTCTTGGTGGAGCTCGATCTCGGAATCGGCGAAGCGTTCTGGCTGGTCAGGGTACTTGAGGCGGGCCTCGATGTTCTCTTTGTAACGGCGCTCGAAGGAGAGGACAAGCTTCTTCAGAGTACGAAGGTCGAGCACTTCGACAGCGCTTTCCTTTTGGGATTTTTCGACAGCTTCCAAGATGGAGAGGTCGAAGTTGTCGCTATCGTTATCTTTAGAAGGGATGCCGTTGGCCGCAGGGAGCGGCGGAGAAGAGTCGCCGCGCTTGCGTTTGGGGTTGTAGCTGCGAGCGTTGGCCACTTCCATTTCTGTGCCCTATGGTGTCGCGATCAGTCCCTAGAGACTAATGTTGGTTTAATCAGCCGACTGACGCTGGCCAGATTTAGATAGGTAATCAGACAAAGCAAGTAAAATTTTCAAGGAAGGGTAAGATTTGTTTTTATTTAATTTACATTATTAAATTATTTTTTTAGAAAATAGGCCATTTAAAGTAACTCATTTGGAGAAGTTTATAATTTATTAATTTATTATATTTTAAATTGCATTATTTATATTATTATTTTTTATAATATAAAAATAAATTAATTTTTTAAAAATAATTTACGTACAAACACATTTAAATCATATTTATTATAAAGTAAGTTTTCTAAAAATATGTTTATATTGTACTTTATAAAAAATAAATTCTCTTAAAATATATTTTTAAAAAAGTGAATATTTCAAAAAATATGTCATTTTTAAATAAATAATAGCTTATAAAAATAAATACTATAAATAAATAAATAATATTTAATTTTCATTTCATAATCAAAATTATTCCTCTTAACACTGTTAAATTGCTTCTGCAGTTGATTAAAATTTGGTGTTATCATAAGTTGTATATGATAATAAATTTAATACCGTTAAATTAAATATTTCATTTAATATATTTGTTACATATTTTAATTAATTTTTAATATAAATATTTAATTTAATTATTATTAAATTTATCATTATATAAAATCATGCCTAAAATTTAAGTGTATACGCACTTTTACTTTTAGTTGAGAGATTTGGGCATATAATCAATTTCACTTTTAATTGTGAATCATTGATTATATATTAAGTTAAAATTATTTTTTTATTATATATGTAAGGGGACGGGAGAGGTGATCCTGAGTCTCCCATGCCAAATTTATATGCAACTATCATTAAGATTTTCCTCAAAAGTGACAATTTTTTCTTGTTAATCTTAATTTTAATTAAATTTAATTTATTATATTATCTATAAATTAAATGAATAAAATGTTTTAAATTAATATTACTGTAAATAAATAAGCTATCTATTTTAAATTAATTTAAATATATAACAATAAATAAATATATAATTTATTATCAATAATTATATTTTAAATAAATTATTAATTATGATTATATAAAGTATTTTTATTAATATACTTTTTTGGATTATGCGGTTAAATTAGTTGACTAAAAGAATTTATTCTAATTTTATAAGAATGAAATTTAGCCTCTTCTATTCTGTTTGAAAAAAGATAGATTGAAATAAATTTTTTTAAATAAAATTTTTTATTATTTTTAATTATTTATATTTTTTAATTTATGAAAGAAGTAGGAGATTTTTTTAAGGTATTTTAAAGTTTTAAAGAAAATTTTATTAACAATAGAGATTTTGAAATTTTTAAAAACTTTTTATCACTTTAAAATAAAAAGACTTATTTGATATTATTTTTAAAAAAATTATTTTTTTTATATATATTAATTAAAAAATATTAAAAAATAATTTAAATTTAAAATTAATATATTTTAATTATTAAAATAATAAAATAATATTTTAAAAATTATTTTTTTAATAATATTTAAAATAATACTTTTATTTACAAAAATAACTTCGACCATATAAACAAAATACCATACACACACAAGGCTTAACAGTTAAAAGGCATTTTATCGGCTTAATATGGATTCTTCACTTTTCCAAGATATTTAATAAAAATAAAAAGCAAAAATTGCAAACGGCGGCGTTTTCCCCTAGGCTTATCATGTGCTCGAGCTCTTTCGTTAGTTACTGAGTTCCATTATCTTGAAGTTCATGCTCATCCTCTAGGTGGCTTTAATCATCTCCTCCGCAATAAAGCAGCTCATCAGCTCAGTCACTTTCATTAGCTCCTCCTATCCGGTGACTCTCACACGCTTCTCAAATGGCTAATTCCAAAATCCACAAAAGTTTTCTGCTAATTTGCGGTGGTTAGATGGAGGATTATGACGTTAGATTCCCCTGATTGCTCGATTTGTTGCTCGACTGCTTATGGCTAATTGCTTGATTTTTCGTTAAGGTGATGGTTCCTCTCCTAGCGCTGCAGGCCTATGGAATCGCTGTTGATGCCGCCTGCCCTGGGAAGAAAGCTAGCGAGTTTTGCCGTACTGCCTTTCACGATGCTGCTGGTTATCAGGTCCTCTCGTTGTCCTTTTGTGTAAGGAAAAAAATTTTCCCTTTTGTTTTTGCTTTTTTTTAAAAGTTGAATCGTAGCTCCTGTTTAGTTCTTAGTGTTGATTACTAGTAATTTCTTGCTAGTGTATTTTTACTCTGTATTGCTTTGCTGTTGTTGCTTTTATAAGATGCTGGTTATTAAGTGGGGATGCAACTCTTAATAGGTTTCCTTTTCATTGATTATCCTTCGTGCATTATGTGGTAGAGGTGCTATTGGAATTTGGGTGGTGTTAGAAGTGCTGCTGCTAGTAATTTTAATGATAAAGTGTACAAGTGGTTTGCATAACCAAATGTGCTTCATATATTAAGTGTTGGACAAAAAGCCATTATCGAACACACTCAAAATGATTAAACATTGGAGTCCAACATGCCTTTTCTCTCTATAGAAAAGACTCGTGGAAATTTAATAGTTCTATGAAGATGAAAAAGGTTCAGATTTGGTTGAAAGAACCTTTTCCTTTCTGTCTTTTCTCCATACCCTGGCCGAGCCTTTGTTTTCTTCTTCTTCTTCCTTCTATCTCCATGATTCTGTTTCCTTCTTTTAGCAATCTTTTCAATTTGGTTACACAAGCACTGAATGTCCCTTTATCTCTGTATTAGTTTTTGTCATCATTATCTCCATCATGAGAACAACTCAAAACTGAGCTGTTATTGAGCTGATATGGATTCGTCAATATTTTTTTTTTTTCATTTCATTTTGGTAGGTGTATATCTACTAATTGCATGAAATGCAAACATGATATATTGAATTCATTTCCTTCTTTTATATTGTAGACTTATACTGAGACACCTGGGCACAATTTTTCTCTCAATGCAATGTTTGACAAAATTGATTTTGTCAAATATGAAGAGTTGTTGATACCAGGAGGACGGGCTCCAGAAAATCTTGGCACGAATGAAATTGTGTTAGATTGTGTTAGGAAATTTTCAGATGCTGGAAAGCCTATTGCCTCTGTTTGCCATGGACAAATAATTTGGGAGCTGCAGGCTGCGTAAAGGTTGGAAGTGTACTGCTTACTCTTCTGTGAAACCTATACTTATTTGGTGCTCATTGGGTTGAACCCAAACCATGGCGACTCGTGTTGCTGATGGCAATATAATTGCTTGGGGCTACATATGTGGTGCATCCTGAGTTTATTCAGCTTTTTGTGAAGGCTTTGGGAGGTATCATAACTGCTTCAAATAAAAGGATTCTATTTCTCTATGGGGTAAGTAGTAATTACTTGTTTGATTTGAGTAGATGTAGAGGCCAATTACTGGATGTCTTCTTCTTCTTTACGATTCTCTATATTTGCTGAGTTTTTGAATTAATGCACAAATTTTTGAAAAATGGCAGACAGAGTAAAAAATATTTAAGAGTTTATTGACCGTAATAGCAGAGACATCATACGATATGCAAAACCTGGAAAATGGACAAAATTCTAGCCTGTTAACCATTCATGCCTAAAAAAAATTTCCAGTTCTAGTTTGAATGTGCCATTCTAGAATTGAAAAATAAAATTACTTTTGACCTTGTTTGGAATAACTCTTGTTTATTGACTTGTGTTTAGAATAAATGTTAAGGTAAAATAATTTATTTTAGTTGTATTGTTTGGGAAACTAATGCCCCATTTATAAATAGACAACTTTACTTTAAATAAGTGGTATCTTGAATTTTTAAGTGGAAAATCCGATTGGGTTCATTTGAAATAAATTATTTGCAAAAAATAAATTCAAAAGAATTCTCACAAAATTATGCATGAATTGTATTTCTTTTAAAATTAAAAATTTTTTAAGTTAAAAAAAAAAATTAGTTTTTTTATTCCAGACATGAAAATTAGCAAAAAAGAAATCAATTGAATTGAATTCTTTGCAAAATTCTATAATCCAAACAAGAGGATTATAAATTGAATTCTTGCAAAATAGGCCATTTTTGGCTTGATTTTTATTTCTTTCAAAATTGATTCTTTTTTTCACTTGAAAGAATTGATGTCTAGAAACCATGTGATTTTCCAACATGAGAATTGGGCAAATAAAATTCAATTGAATTCGATTCATGATTTATTGGGGTTTCCAAGCATGCTCTTAGGCTTTATATATATTAGCGCATGATAAATGGTGGCGTGCAATTTGGAGCCCTTTTTGTGCATCAAAACCATTTATTTACATATTGATTTTTAATGTCTCTCCACCACATTAAATTTGATTGTGAATTTACTATATGAGTAATTCTCTAAGGGTGGGTTCATGTTCATCAAATGCATGGGAAATGGCTGAAATAATGTACTGTGGAGTTATTATACCCCTCCCTTGTTTGAATAAATTATGGTCATCTGATTTTAGAGCTATAGACTGGGATCAGGGGTTTACTAGGTTTGATTTTAGAACTGTCAAATGGTCAAGGAGAAACAGATTCAATATTATTCTTGTAATTTTGAGTTAATAATGGGTGAGAAATTTCTGCTAATAGATCATTTAATTAGGTAAGCCATATTTGCCTTTGATTTTTTGTGAGCTTGATGGAACCACATGCTTTCTATCTGAGAACCATTTGTTCTTTTGTGCCTTATTACCGGATTTCTTGGAAGATTATGAGGTAACTGTTCCTTTTCAGTCTCTTCAAGCTCTTGGGTGCCATGTCAATGCAGTTGTCCAAAAAAAAAAAAGCTGGGGATTTCTGTCAAACTGCTGTCCATGATTTTGAAGGGGACCAGACTTACAGTGAGAAGCCAGAAACAGCATCCTATGACGAGTTAGATGCCTCAAGTTATGATGCTCTTTTCATCCCTGCAGGCCAGTCACTAGAGTATTTGGCACTGGATGAGACAGTGCTTGCCCTGTGAAAAAATTCATGGAATCTAGGAAGCCAGTGGCATCCATTTGCCATGGACAGCAAATTTTAGCTGCTGCTGGTTTTCTGAAGGTAGCTTCTTTGATGTTGTCAACTGACGTTTTTACTTGTGTTTTTTCACATTATGCACACATGCTGGTGTTGAGTTAAAATTCCTAAATTCTCAACATGGTGGACTCAACCTAAAATCCACTTTTATTACACTAATCAGAACTTTACACGACTCTTGATGTAACACCGCTCATATCACATGGATCCACACCTCACTAGGCTACACTATTTCTGCACATACGCATAATACACACGGCCTCACACATTAGTGTTTTACTCCAGAGTCTCCACTCACACTTTAGCACTAACATCACTCACTCAACTCACTACACTAGCACACTTTCATCGAGTGGCCAATGCCTCCATTTATAACCTGCCTATGTTGGCTATTTAGATGTCTAGAATGCTCTCCTATGTCAGCAACTTGAGCTTGATGTTTCCATCTTGAATGGCAGTGATAATCAGATTTTTCTGCTACTTGTAAGAATGTCATGAATTCTTGAATCTGGTGCAGTATTTATTCAGTCCAAATCAAGCCAAAGCTATTCGTGATATTCCCATTGCACCTTTAGGTAGTGAGGCCTCTTTAACATGGCTTTTTGGGAGGTTGGCTAAATACAGTGTTCGATCGAGCTATAAAATTCTAGTTGCTATTCTGTATATAGTCTCTATGTATGTTTGTATCAAATAAAACAATGATATGTAGCATATCAACTTCTCTCAAGTGATGCCGTTTCGTCTCTGACCCTAGCCATTTTCTCTCATTCAAATGGAGATCGATTCTTTTAACAAAAAATAGAGATCGATTCGACGGTCCCTCATTCACTCCTCGCCAACGCCCAGATTAATAGATTAATGGATTGGGCTTTCGATCCCTGCTCCTTAAGGTTGGGAAAATATTTTTTCCTGAATTTATTTTAAGCGTTGAAAATAGATTAATAAAAAAATATTTTTATATTAAAAAAATTATTTAAAAAATATAATAAAGAAAATATTATTTTTTCTTAAAAATTATTATTTTCTGAAAATAATCAGAGCAAAATCTTAAAAGTTTAATCTGTCGCTGTCCTTTGCGTGGGTCTGTCATATCCTCTCTTTGCCTGGCACAGCAGCTTGCTTTATTTCCCTCTTTTTTTTTTCTTTTTTTTTTTTTTAATTCTTTACCCTCTTGCTGCTGCACTCTTCTACCGGCGATTTCCATGTGTCTAACATTTTAGATATTAATACCTGCGGGGTTTTTTTTTTTAAAAAAAAAAAACAATATCAATATTTTATGTTAGTGTTGAAGTTTGGGGTTAATTTTTGGACAATTGAATACCAATTTTTTGGAAAAATTATATGAATGAGGAATATTATCAAAAAAATTATAATTGTTTATATTGATGTTGATTCAGTTTCAAATAGAGTTGAATATGAACAAGAATTTATATATTGATTTTAATTATTTTAAGATTAAGACTCGGTTCTAATTGATACATTCTCAAATGTGTCTTTACCAGCTTTTGGCAAATAGCAAGCACTGGGCCAGAGGGTAGAGCTTTCAAGGCCTGGTGCAATTTGATTCTTTTGGATGGATGTGTTCTTGCCTTTCGCTCTCAAAATCCCATTCTTCGTCACCAAATTTGGTTTTCTCAAACTCGAGGAGGCCTGTGCTGGGCTATACTTGGCGTTGGAAGAGGATCAAGAGATTAGGTTCAAAAGTTTAAATTAATAATTCTAAATTAAAGTATTTATTAAAATAATTTAAGTTAATAATATTATAATTTTCTTTAAAATTATAAGATTATAAATTGAATTATTGAAATCATTAGAATTTAATAGAGCTCATTAGAATTTGATAGAGCAAATTGCCAATTTGTTTGCATGTTATGATTGTCAGAAAAAGCCTTGACAATTTGACACCATGCCACGGCGGGCATGAGCTGGCCAGATCAAGATGTGCATTAAACCATAATCCATTGTCTGGTCCACACTTTTTTTTTTTTTCCACACTTTTTTTTTTATTTATGAAATTTAAAAGATGCTGCTCTGGCTGTGCCGTGTGGCTCAAATATCTCAGTCCCCAATAAGTTGTTGTTGACATTCTTTTCTTATTCAAGAATCAAAAGAAGCCATTTGAACCTACCGCTACTTCCTTGGCCAGTAATTTTTTTTTTTTTTATAGGATTTAAACTCTAATAAGGAACATAAATTACATATAAAATAAAGTACATCCTGATTAGAGTAGGAGCGAGTGGGAGCAATCAACTATAACTATGATTTTATTGGATAATATTAGTTATTTTAGTAATTATTAATTATTATTATTAATTATTTATTTATATAATAATTTAAAAATAAAAGTGTTTAATAAAAATAATTATTAAATTTAAAAATAGTGATATTATTTTTATTTTTTAAATATTAATATAAATATTATATTATAAAACAGTATAAATAGTAAAATTTATATTTTAATTATAATTAAAATATTAAATATTAAGTCCCATTTGATTTAGCAAAATTAACTTAGGAATGGGAATGATTCCCTATTTGGGTGTTTGAAAACTCATTTTTTTCATTTTCATTCCCTCAAATTAGTGAATTTCATTTTCACAACTAAAAGAATCACTGTTATGAGAATCAAACAGGAATGAGAAAGATTATTCTATTAAAGGTTAAAGGCTTAAATTTATCAATGCATTTATTGGGATATTTTAATTTTTATAATATTATTAATTAAAATAAAAATATAAAAATAATATTTTTATATTTCAAATAATTAATTAAAAATTAAAATAAAATTTATAATTACAATTATAATAATTAAAATAATTATAGTAATTAAAATATTTTTATATTTAAAATAATTAATTAAAAATTATAATTATAATTTTATTATAATAATTAAAATAATTAATTAAAATAAAAAATAAAATAATTATAACAATTAAAATATAAAACTATTATTTTTATATTTTCATATAAATAATTAAAATTAAACATTATAATTATAATTAATTATACTAATTAGAATGAAATACAGTGAAAATATAATTTTAAATTAATTTTTATTAAATATAAAATAAATTTAATTTCAATTCTATAATTTATATATATAAATTAAATATTTTAAAAAGAAATTTAGCTCAATTTTGCTCAATTTTAATTTTGATATGCGAATCAAATGGACCCTCAATGCTACTAATGTAAAAGCTGTAGTTGCCCAACTGGACCTATGGGTGGACTATAAATTATAATTATATGATTGAATGAATGGCGGCTGGAGAATCTACATTGCCAAGGGCTTATATATGTAAATTGGGCCACCTAATATTGTCATTATCTACTATTTGCAACAGCTGGGCGACTTTGGTTTTGGTGCCATGCAAATTGCATTGCAATTGATTTTTTTTTTTTTTTAATTTCTTTTAAGTTTATGCACGGTAATCATTATCCTAACAATGCTTTTAAAAACGGGGACCCATTTCAGTCTAAAACTGAGACCAAAACAGTGCTTTAAGAATCTAAGTGGCTTTATGAGATCCAATTGATTATAAATCAAATTTATCATTTTTTTTTATTTTAATTTATTTTTAACTTATTTTATTTTATATTATTTTTTAAAAAATTTAATAGTGACTATATGAATTCATTTTTTTCACTCTAAATAATTTTAAATTAAATATTTAGAAATATATAATACTTATAAGTTATGTTGTAATAGTCTCCTCAAAGTCAATTTAGATCTATTTCTTTTTTTTTCTTTTTATTATCTAATTTAATGTGTTTTACTTGTCTAACTGGAGTTTCCGTATATCTACCATTCACATTATCAAAACACCTTAATCTCCTTTTTTTCAACTTATCATTAATTGGTACCACTCCTACATTTTTTTAAATACTCTCATTATGGATTTTATC
Organism: Hevea brasiliensis; assembly: GCF_030052815.1. Classification (NCBI taxonomy): domain Eukaryota; kingdom Viridiplantae; phylum Streptophyta; class Magnoliopsida; order Malpighiales; family Euphorbiaceae; genus Hevea; species Hevea brasiliensis. The sequence goes on from NC_079508.1 coordinate 60,801,829, forward strand.
TAGTATAGTATAACCATTCATCCACCTTAACATTTTCATCTCTGCAACTCCTATCTTAGGCGCATAACATAACCGGTCGTATAGCTGTACGGTAAAATTTTCCTTTCAACTTATTGGGAATCTTGCGATTACATAAAACTCCCATGACACGTCTCCACTTTAACCATCCGACTTTAATCCAATGACTAACATCCTCCTCACATCCTCCTCACATCCTCCATCTACTTGAAGGATTGAACTGAGATATTTAAAGTGATTACTTTGGAATAGTACCACTCCATCCAAACTAACTAATTCCCTGAACTTGCAATGCATGTATTCTGTTTTTGTTCTACTTAACTTAAAGCCCTTTAACTCTATAATACTTATCCAAAGCTCTAATTTTCTATTGACTACTTTTTGCGTCTCATCTATCAGAATAATATTATCCGCAAACATCATGCATCAAGAAATACTCTCTTGTATATATTTCGTCAATTCATCTAAAATTAATGTAAAAAGGTAAGGGCTTATATTTGGTGTAATATAATTGAGATCAGAAAATCTATTGTGTCCCCTCTCATTGTGCGCATAATAGTAGTTGCTCATTCATACATATCTTTCAATATTTGTATATACTTAATAGATACCATCTTTTACTCTAACACACCCTATAAATATAATACTATACATTATTTGATAGATTTTCGAAAAATAATTATTTATAAATATGCGTCAATGGTGAATTCACATTATACGAGTATCAACTAATTTTATATAAGGTTAAGTATGAATGAAATATTTAGAATTTGAGATTTAAATTTAATAAAATTATAATTTTTCTTTGATTAATAAAGTCGTAGATTGATATTAAATTTATAAATATAAAGTGTATCTTGTTGGAGCGTGGATTTAAAATATTTTATAAAATAATGTCATTTAAAATTTGTTCTAAATAAACTTTTAATAAGTAATATTATTTTCTATTAATAGTTAATATTATTTAAAATTTATAATTTATCCACAATTTAAATTAAAATCAAATTTAAATGCCTTTTGATATTAATATAATAGAGTTTTATTAAAAACAATAAAAAGTTAACGGGATCACGGCATTATAATATGAAATGCCGAAAGTACCCCTGCATTGCATGAAAGATTTTCCTGTTGGCATTAAAACAGACCGACGGAGCAGCTGAGAGCCTCTATAGTTTTCTCGGAAAGAGAGGAAAAAGAGGCAGGAAATTGCCGCAATAAAAATAAGAATTTGCTGCTCTGCATCGATCTATGCAACCGTGGCTCAACGCTTCGATTTCAAAATTATTGTGCGTTGTTGATACCATTAATATCAAAATTTATTATGAACTGTTTTGACAAGCTTCGCTCTTCTTCCAATCACAGCCGCTTCATTGCCGGCCTTCTCATCTTCATTCTCTACCATTCTTTCCAGTTAATTTCCAATTTCTTGATTCCTATACACCCTTAATTTCAATTTCAATCTTATTCTTCGCAATTTTCATCACCACACCTCCCAAACCCAATCAAACAGTCCAGCAAGCAATTTCTTCTTCTGTTCCTTCTCAATCGATTTCGATTTCTGTGCATCTTTTCTCTCGATCTCGAATGGATACCAATATCACGTCTCTCCACAAACTCCTGCTCGACGGTTAGTATATCATTCCTCCAGGCTCCTTTATCATGTTTTCTCTTAAAAAAGAAAATTATAGCAGACTAGTTCTAACAGGAAATGGAATGGGGGAACAGTGAATCTTTGTCTAAATTTGTGTTTTTGAGATTTTATTTTGAATATCTGATACAGTGGATGCTGGCGCCTTTTGGTTTATTTGTATTTTGTGTATTGTTTGTCTTATACTAGCGGAGCAAGTACTGTTAAATGATCTCCCATCACAACCCAAGCTGCCCGTTGGAGCCATTTATTGACTAGCTACCTTTATTATTTATCAATTTTGTTTTAGTTTGAGAATTATGTAGGATTCAATTAGTTTACATGTGGTTACAGTCTAGTAGATTATGTCCTTGGGCAACAAAAGTCCCGTTTATATGATAATTTAACTCTTAAAGCATGCTCCAATATTTGCGTCTCATGGTTATGTCAATATGTTTTAGACTTGTTGTCTTCAATCTTTATATATCTTCCAAGAATTCTGGTATTTTATGCTGCAAAAGATGAATGCTTATTAATATAATATATATATATATATATTTTCCAAGACCATCTATGGTTAATTGATTATTCAAAAAAAAAAAAGACTGTGTAGGGAAATTTAGTTTAGATCGTGGTTAATTCAACTCTTCACTTTATAATTAAAAACTTGTTTCAGGTAAGGATATTTGGACACTGGAAGGAACTAGGAAACAACACAAAAAATATGTGAACTGAAAATAATGTTGTCAACTTTGACTTTTGGACATATATTCTCATAGTTAATACTAATATCCGAGGAAAAGTAATTTGTTGGATGTAGTGCTAGATGAATTTTGCTATTGTCATTATACATTCTGGTTGTCTGTGAATGTGCCCTGGTATGATTTTAAGTCTGTTTTGGATTTTGGAGAGAGCGATGAAATGGAATACATATGTAAAACAGGCTTTCTCATCCTTTTCTGTTTTTGTTAAAGCACCTTCGTTTCAGTTTGAAAGTGCTGAATCTTTGCTGTTTGTTTGATCTTATGACTAGGCACTTTTGCTTCACACATTGAGAGGAAAAACAGTTCACTACCTACTGTCATTGTGATTGGTGGTGGTATTTCGGGGCTCGCTGCTGCACGTATCCTATTCGATGCATCTTTTAAGGTTAGCTTAGCATGTAAATAATATACAAGTTGTGGATGAGTTTTTTTTTTCTTTTCTTTTGTGTGTGTGTGTGTGTCAGCATCCGATTATATGCATATACATATATTTCTGCATGAATTAATGACAAATTGTTGCTATTTTGCAAAGGTAATCTTGCTAGAATCACGGGATAGACTTGGTGGTCGTATTCATACTGACTATTCATTTGGTTATCCAGTGGATTTGGGAGCATCATGGTAAAATGTCCCTCCTCCTTCCCCCCCAACCCACCAATGGGAAGTAACACTTCAGTTGATGAAGTAACACTTCAGTTGATGAAGTAACAACTTGTTCTATGTGTAACATTCAGGCTACATGGCGTCTGCAATGAGAATCCTTTGGCTCCACTCATACGCTCTCTAGGGCTCACACTATATCGGACAAGTGGTGATGATTCTGTATTGTATGACCATGATCTAGAAAGGTAATTTGTTTACTGCTTTTATGTTTTTATTTCCTACAATGCAACTGAGAATCTGTGTACAAAATGGACTTCCACAATTATTTTTAGTGTTAAACAGTGTTATTTTTAGATGCAATGGTCCAATTTTGCAATGTTGTTGCCTCCATTTAATGAGGAAAAATAAACAGAATATGAATAAGCTGTATGCTTTTAGATGGGCTAATTAATTGATTAGGTAGAACTTGGATCTGCTTCTGCTTGGATCAAATTTATATCATATACACTTTGTTATAGTAGTTTCTTATTTATTTAGCTTGAACTTGTTTTGATGATTCAGTTATACTCTTTTCGATGCGGATGGACATCAAGTTCCACAACAGCTAGTCAAAGAAGTTGGAGATATATTCAAGAAAATTCTTAAAGAGGTATCTATCTTTATATTAAATTATGGGATGGAAATTTAATAAAATTTTGCTCAATTGCGATAAGCAAACTAAGTTCTTATGTTGATTCCTTTAGACGGAGAGAATAAGAGATGAACACACTGATGACATGTCAATTCTCCAAGCAATTGGGCTTGTGTTAGATAGGCATCCTGAATTAAGGTACAGGAAAGAAGAAATTTTTATACACATGTTCCTGAAATCTGCTTTAAGTATGGGATTTCAGTAGTGCTTATGCGACTTCTGGTATTGTAGGCAAGAAGGACTTGCAAATGAAGTGTTGCAATGGTATATTTGTAGAATGGAAGCTTGGTTTGCAGTTGATGCAGATATGATATCACTGAAAACATGGGATCAGGCAAGTTCCATATATCATAATGTTGGTAATGCTTGTTTGTATAAAAATAGACCAGGGAATTGGACCATAACAAAAAAGATGGACATGATTTATTCTTGGGAGTGTGGGAGGCTCTGCCTTGGATTGATCTTGAAAATAGCTGAGAAATTTAGTGTTTCCAGAGAAAAGACATGTAAAAATGAATTGTTCCATTTCTAATGTTTTCTTTTTGGGACTTTCCACAATTTTGCTATAATTTCACATGTGATCACCTAAGTTATGATTAAATTTCAATGCTGTCACTTTACTTTAATTTACAACATAAAATCATTCTTTACTTTGTATTTCAATAAAGGAACTATTGCTAGTTTTTGAGATCTGGTTAGAATTCAGATGTTTTATATGTTGGGCAAAAAGGAAAGTCTATAACCCATCCATAATTATAAAATTAGTTACACAAATTTTTATTTAACTACCATATTAGAAATCCTTTTGAAATTCTGCTAAAATCTAATAATAATGTTTTTATCAAAATACAAATTAAAGTTTAGTGATTTTTATGTTACAAACTGAAATTAAGTGACTTTGCTAACTTCAGTGATTATGTGTAAAATTAAGCCCACAATTCTATAATGCATGACATTATATTGGTAAGGCGTGGAACTTGTTTACGGTATAGAACTTCCATGACTGTCTCTAAGGGGACACCAAGTGGTATAGGCTTGGAATTTCATAAGGATATCTCATGTTTAAATTTGCTGGAATCAGGGTAGCAAGGGGTGTCTCAAAGGTGAGCACTAATTTCAGTTGTATAGTTCATCCAATGTACTGGGAAAAAAAAAAATCTGATGTTCTTCTGACGTGATATAAGTTCTCATTGTTATATCAACTCTAAATTGTATATCATTAAAATATAAGAAGTGAAATGAAAATTTTAGACACTGGAATTGTAATGTATATTTATAGATTCATTTCTTCTTCTTCTTCTTCCCCCCTTTTGAGAAATCTTCTTCTTCTTTTCCCCTCTTTTGAGAAATTGCATTTCCATATGAAGCTTTTATTGGTTACGGTCACTTTGGGTTTATGTTATGCATAGTTACATAGTTAAGGTCGTTTCTTGTGGTACAGGAGCATGTTCTTTCTGGTGGGCATGGACTTATGGTACAAGGCTATGATCCTATAATAAAGGCTCTTGCAAAAGACATTAGCATACACTTGAATCACAGGTATGCTTGTTATTTCGGAAACAATTTTAGTTGCATTCTGACTTGACATTTAGAAATGATATGTGTAAAAGGACATGAAAAAAAAAATGAAAAAAAAACCGGAAGGTGGAGGGTAGGAGTTCTATTATGATGATATTACAAGCTTCCTTTTTCACATTGCTTTCATGCCTTCTTTGTTTTTTTTTATCCATTTTCACTAAATATTCTCACATCTTGTTTTAAGTTATGTGGTCTCTATTTTACTATTGAGCGAGTCCTGATGCCTAATTCTTTAACCTAAATGATGATGGCTCAAATTAAATACGAAATTTTAGAATCAGGTTGTACATTTCTCTAGCAGCTTAGAACTAGAGTAAGTTGTTTAGAGCTAATTCATATTTGACCAAGTGGTAAGACCCATAGATGAGGAGAGATAATGTTGTGTCACTTCCTGACTCACTCCAAAATTTTCAAAGCAATTGCTTGTTTATAATTTCTTCTAGCAAAATGAAGTATGATTAGATATAATAAGTAAAGAAGCGCATGAAGATAATTTAATAAACCAAATTTTATTTGAACTGCTTTCCTGGTTTTGTTTGTCGTCATGCCTACGTGGATGAGCAGTGAACAACTGGGATGACAGACAGAGATCCACCATGTCCATGCACCATTTACATAACTGCTTTCTGAAAGTTTCCCTGTAACATCATTTGCTGAACTTGAGAATTGAAATTTTAGTAAGTGCATGGATGTGGAAACAAAATTGTCAAGAAATTTATATTGTAATTAGTTAAGAAGTTATAATGAAAAGGATTGAGTACTTGAAAGCAAATTTTGCATGGGGATTATTTATTTATTTTTAAGAATTCTTGAAGCCATGGCATTTCATGTTTTCTCTCACATCCATGTGCTTTCATTTGTATTTATGAGTAATGATAAAACTTGGATGCAAATAAAGGTTTCTTTCTTTTCTGAATGTTGATAAATAGGGTAAGAAAAATATGCTATGGGCCTAATAAGGTGATGGTCATGGTTGAGAACGGAAGGAAATTTATAGCTGATGCTGCTATAGTTACAGTACCCATTGGGATTCTAAAAGCCAATTTAATTCAGTTTGAACCAAGTTGCCAGAGTGGAAGGTTGCTGCAATTTCAGATATTGGTGTTGGCAGTGAAAATAAAGTTGCATTACAATTTGATAAAGTATTTTGGCCAAATGTGGAATTCTTGGGTATTGTGGCACCCACTTCTTATGCTTGTGGTTATTTTCTCAATCTTCACAAGGCAACTGGCCATCCTGTACTTGTCTATATGGCTGCTGGTAGGTTTGCATGTGATCTTGAGGAGCTATCGGATGAGTCTGCTGCAAATTTTGTGATGTTACAGCTGAAGAAAATGTTTCCTGATGCAACAGAGCCGGTAAATCATTTTTTCCCCACTTGCATAATTTAGTTTCAAGAGAATTTATATGCTTTATCTACCTGAGGCTATCCATTTGAAATATATAACTTTTCAGTAATAAATTGATGGCATATATGTAAGCCTTCTGTGTGTTGTTGTGTTCTAATATTTAGTCGCTGGTCACTATTGTAGTCTACTCTGAAGTAAAAAATGAATCTTGTATGTTTATTTCATCTGGGCATATATAATCAGATCAATTTTAAACTTGTCTTTTATTTCTTTATGCAATGCCCATTTCATGCATTTTTCTGCATATCATTTGTTCTGGATGCCGAATATATAATGGATGACTGAAATTTAAGCAAACTAATTTTGATGATTCATGTCAAATTTCTGGCTTGCCATTTGGCTGTTGTGCTTGGAGTAGGTTCTGTATCTCGTATCGCGATGGGGAACAGACCCAAACTCACTTGGTTGTTACGCATATGATGTGGTTGGAAAGCCAGAAGATGTCTACGAGAGGCTTCGCGCACCCTTGGGAAATCTTTTCTTTGGAGGGGAAGCTGTTAGCATGGATCATCAGGGATCTGTTCATGGAGCTTACTCAGCTGGTGTCGCGGCCGCTCAGAGCTGTCAAAGGCACGTATTAGAGAGACTTGGTAACCTGGAGAAACTCCAGCTAGTCCCTTTAAGGTGTGAGATTCATGAAGCTGCATTTCCACTCCAAATCTCAAGAATGTAATATTTTCATTCAGTGAAGTATGAGTAGGATTCATGAATGTTAATCGGTAAAATTTAAGTTAGTTTTTATTTTTTTGATTCCTTAAAATTGAAGATTTTTGCAACAGTTAAATCTTTATTAATAATTATGATTGCCTTTATGTAGCTAGTGTCTGGATTGATATTTTTTAACTTGATTAAGCTTTTGATTTCATTATCATCGAGTTCTATTACACGGTGTCAGCATTCATGTTAATCAAACTAGTTGTTGAAATTTATAAATACAGGTAAATTTACAATAGGCTAATAGCACAGAAAAATTCATTGGGCAAAATCATTAGTAGCCAGAATTATTCATAGAATAGAAGCATTCTGGGGACTATGGTGGCTTTTATGTAATCCACCTTTTGGAAAAAGATTACCGCGACTGCAACATAATGGATTACTTGAGTACTCTACTTCTTTTGATTTGAAATTTGAGATTTTTTTTTTCCTTTTAATATAAGACAAACCAATCGATTAATTAATTTCACCAATGATCATTACATTTATCGATAAATTTTATTAATTTATTTTTAGTTAAATTTTGATTAATTACATTATCAATAAACTAAAAGTCGTTAAATTTTGGTTTGGGCAAGATATATCCTTTTAAGTTTAGTTTTTGTTTAATGAGTCACTATTTACCAAATTATCACAGAACGTACTTTAGCCAAAATAATTTAATTAAATAAGAGACACTCCTTGATTTCTCTATACAAGTAATCTCATTGCAAGTTCAAATTTAACTAATATTTAATTATATTAATTAACTAAAACTGGGATAAAAGAAATTAATTGACTAAAACTTGCTCAAAGACGAGACACAGCAAGAACATGTTCATGTGGCTGAGCGACATATCTTGTTATTTCTGTATTGACTTGATCAGAATGGCGAGTCTTTTTGATGCGAAGATTCTGATGCTCACTACTAGTCTCGGACACCTCAAAAGTCTGCGCCAAAGTCCTTAACTGAAATTTTTGAATTTTTCCGGTTGCTGTCTTGGGTAGTTCCGGCAAGAACTCCACCTTCTTTGGAACCATGAAACGGGAAAGATTTTTCCGGCAGTAGGCTATGATATCAGCTTCTTTAAGGTCATCCGTTTTCCCATTTGCGTTCTTTTTCAGGGCCACAAAGGCACAAGGACTCTCCCCCCATACAGGGTGTGGCATTGCCACCACTGCTGCCTCCAGGATTCTTGAATGCCTGTATAGTACAGACTCCAATTCTACACTGCTGATATTTTCACCACCAGATATGATCACATCCTTTGATCGGTCCTTGATTTCCAGGTACCCGTCTGGATGGATGACCCCAACATCCCCTGTAGCGAACCATCCATTCTTGAATGCTTTAGAAGTAGCATTTGGATCCTTCAAGTATCCTTTCATGATGCTGCTTCCTCGCAGGACGATCTCCCCCATTGTTTTTCCATCTCTGGGAACGCTAGTCATTGTCTTTAGATCTTTCACGTCAACATCAGCCAGCGTTAGAATACTGATCCCTTGCCTTGCCTTGAGTTTTGCTTGATCACCTTTCGGGAGCTGGTTCCACTCAGCTTGCCACTCGCAAACCAAGGCTGGTCCAGTGGCTTCCGTTAGGCCATAAGCATGCGTAACATGGAATCCTAGTGGTTCAATCTTTTCAAGCAGTGAGGCCGGGGGTGGTGCACCTCCGGTGAGTACTTGAACAGGGGAAGTTATTTGACGGCGTTCGTGAGGTTTGGCCTCGAGAAGGATGTTGAAAACGATGGGTGCACAGCACATGTGAGTGACTTTATGGAGATAAATGTTGCGGTACATGTCGTAAGCGGTGGTGTTGCGCAGGCAGACGTTGGTTCCACCGCGTGCAGCGGTTCCCCAAGTGAAGGTCCAGCCATTGCAGTGGAACATAGGAAGTGACCAAAGATACACAGGCTCACTTCCCATTTCCCAGCCAAGAATAAGGCTAAGGCTGCTAAGATAGGCACCTCTATGGCTGTACACAACTCCTTTAGGCTCTGAGGTTGTCCCAGAAGTATAATTCAAGGCTATGGGATCCCATTCATCTTGAATGTCTTCAGGGACATAATTAGGATTGCCATTATGGACCAGTTGTTCATACTCTAGCTCACCTAGCCTGACACCAGTGGGTGAGTCGATATCGTCAATGACAATAACCAGTGGACAACTTGATTCAGAGTAAACACACTCCTGAGAGTGATCACCCATCAGCAACCTCAGGGCCTCTCGTGCCAAAGGAACAAACTGGTAGTCGACAAAGAAGATCTTAGCTTCAGAGTGGCGGAGAATGGTGGCTATGGTCTTGGCATCAAGTCTAGTGTTGATAGTATTGACGACAGCTCCTGCCATGGGAACTGCAAAGTGCATCTCATACATAGCTGGAACATTTGGAGCCAGCACCGACACCTGCAGAGCACGCATATAAAGAATATTATTTTTCAAGTCATAGAACCAGCAGGATATATAATACATATGCAAAGATGATCAAGCACTTACAACATTGTTTCTGACAATGTTCAGTGAGCGGAGAGATGAGGCGAGACGGCGGCAGCGATGGTAGGTTTGTCGCCAAGTGAAATGGGTACCCTCATAGATAACAGAGGTGCGGTTGGCATAAACCTCAGCAGCTCTCTTAAAGAATGTTAAAGGGGTGAGAGGAACATAATTTGCATCACATTTTGGTAGCAAATCCATAGTTAATTAATTCAAAGAGGGTGAGAATTGATACGGATCTAGAATTGAATGTTTGTGTTTGGAGGAATTTGTGTGGGTAAGGATATGAAGAAGGATGAAGGAAAATAGGTAAGTGAGAGAGGTTTAAATAGGGGAAGGATAAACGAGGTAACAGTCTGAAAATTTCAGCTAATATTATTAAATGCATTCAGTGTATGGAGACTCTCTTTCTAAATATAAGTTTTATTTTTTTATAAATAGAAAAAAATTATTTTATTATATTTAAAAAAGTAATATTTTTTAATACTCTTAGTGTATCCAGTAATTAACCTTTAGAGCTTTATATCAAAATTAGAAAGTAATTATATAAAAGGGTAGAAAAAAAAAAAGTTTCCGTAAGTGGGTGGCTGCCAAATAATGGTGTCCAAAGTGCGGAAGTTTAAAGAGAAATTGCTGAGATATTACACAAAATTTTGAATGTAGACTATTGACCTTGATTATGGCCTCTTTTTTTTTTAAGAAAATGCCTTAAAAAAAAATTGCCTGATGAATTTCCTTTTAATGGGTGTCACATTGGCAGGATATGAGGGGCTGCTTGACTTCGCCGCTTGCTTTTGTGTAAAATGCAACCATCATCTGTTGTTGCTAGGGAGGGATCGCAACAGATCGAGCGGGTCGGATTTTTGCAATTGAAAATAACAATAATAAACGGTACTAATAAATTATAAAATCAAATAATATTTTTAAAAAATTTATTTTCTCAAATTATTTTTTTATATATTTAAATTTTTATGTTTTGTATAATAATTAATAATTTATTTTTAATTATTTTATTATTTAAATATATATTAACATATTTAATAAATATTATCCTATTTCTTAATTAATTACTTCGTATCCTATTTTTATAATTTTATCTATATCAAAATTATATTCATATGCTCTAAATATATAAAGAAGAAAAAAAAATGATATAACAATGATTATGTGAAATGTAAAAAGTTAATAAAATAAGATTATTTTTTAATTTTTTAGAAGAATGATTAAATTTCAAATTAATTTCAATTTAATTATGATATATAATTAATAAATTTATACATATAAGAAATTAATTTTTTTCTATTAATACATATAAAAAAATAATTAAAAATTAAATAAGATATTTTTATATAATCACATCTGCATATAAAAATAATTAAAGAAAACATTTTATAACGGGAAAATTAATTTATTAATTAAGGAAATAAATGAATTTTATTAAGAATAGTGGAAGAATTTTCTATTAAAATGGGTAAAAATTAATTATTAATTGAAAAAAAGAAAATTCAAAATTAATTAAAAAAATAGTTGAGTAATTTCTTATAAATGTAAGTTATATATATATAGATTACTCCTATAATTTTGTAATTTGATATTTTTCTTAAAAAATTTATCACATATTATTTTTTATAAATAATTTTTTTATACTTATTATTATTTAATTCTGTTTTATCTCTTTTAATTATTATTATTATTATTATTAATTTTTACAATGTTAATTATTATTTTAAAAAAATTTTGATTTTTAAAAATTAGGGTCTTTTATAATTAAATATAATATTTAAAATTATTTATATTATTTTTTAATTTATTTATAATAAAATATTATTTATCACATATCATATTTCATAATAATAATAATTTAAAATAAAAAATAATTTAAAAAATAATAATAATAAATCACTTACCATTAATGTATGATATCACATTCTTAAAATAAATATTATTAACTACCTTGTAAAATTTTTTTTTTTTAATACCTTACCTATTAAAATCACTGGTTTCCCAATAATTGTTTTAAGAAAGAAAAAAAAAAAAAGGGGAAACTACCAGCTGTTTGTTGAATGTGTACACGGTGTAGTGAGAGTCCCCATTCCTTTCTTTCCCAAATCTTCACTGTATTCACCATTCACACGTGGCCGAATGACTACCATTTGTTATGGTGATGGCAATTGTTTTATTTGCCCTTTTCTTGCAGCATCCATACGTGTGTAACGATATAGCTAACTATTTAGGGGTGTTTGATTTATCTGTTGCATGTAGTTGATAGTTGATAGATACTTAAATAAATAAATTATGGTATTTGATAAGTTTTAAAAAATAGAGTTGATAGCTGATGGATAACTGATATGATACCCATCAGCTGCAGTTTGTATCGATTCTATTTTTATAGCTATTTTCCATCAATTAATAGCTGATTTGATTTTATTTTTTATTTTGATCATATTATTATTTTTTATTTAATTTAAAAATTAATATTATTAATATTTTTATTTTTTTATTTATAATTTTAATATTTTAATTAATATATTTTAATTTTTTTTAAATATTTTTTTATTAATAATATAAAATAAAATATTTATTTATATCTAAAAATTTAAAATTAATTATAAATTTTTTTATTAATAATAATAATTATTTTATTATTTTATCTATATTTTTTAAATTATTTAATTATCTTAAAAAATAATTATTTTCTTATTTTAATAATAAAATAAATGATATAATATAAAAGATTAATAATTATATATTTATTTAAATAATATAATATATTAATTTAATAGTTATATATTTAATTTAATAATAAAATAAATAATATAATGTAATAATTTTATATTTATTTAAATAATAAAATAAATTATATGATATATATCCTTATTAATCATTTCACATATTAACAGCAATAGCTAAATATAATTTTATCAAACACTTAATATAAAACAGCTATCATCAGCTATCAGTAACAGTTATCAGTTATATTCAACGGTTAACCCAAACAAATCATTAATATTAAAAAAATTATATATTTTCTTCTTTGCAATTGCATCTCAAAAACTTTCCTGATTTGACGAGCTGAACATTTGACAAGAACAATCGAGGAAAGGCTCCCAATTAGCAGTTTCTTTCACCCTGATATTCAAATAAAAAATTTCGTCATAATATAGTAATATATAATTACCTATAATTACTAAAATTCAATAAGGGATTTATAATTAATGACATTCTATTTACACTAAATTTATTTTATCAACAAATATAATATATAAAATAAACAAATTTATGTTACTTCTTAATTATTATATATAGGAAAATTATAATTAATTATATCACTTTTAAACTTATTATAAAATTATTTTTATATTTCATTCATATAGTTAAATAATAGATGTTTACCCTGAATAAATTGCTTTCTACTGAAATCATATAATTAATTTTAATCTTAGGGTATTTACTCTGGTATTTTAGTACTAAAAGTCAAAATCCTTAAATTTTAATTTAAAGATTAAATAAAATTTCTTTAATTTAAAATTTTTTTTATTTAACTAAAAATTAGATAAAATGAATAATTCATGCAAAGTTGATGCGAATAGGCCTAATGCATATAAGAAAATGGGGGACAAATAAAATTACTTCCATTATATAAGATAAAAAGAAAAGGTCAATTCTTATATATGTTATCATTAATATTCTAATTTATCATCATATTTAGTATAAATATTATACATAATCACTTAAATTTATGAGTATTTTTATAAAAATTATTAAATTTTAATTTTTTTTATAAAAATTAATAAAATTTAATAATTTTTATAAAAATACTCATAAAATTAAATTATTATATGTGATAATTACCCACTTTATTCATCATCGTGTTCTTCGTGTTTCATTGAAAAAAAATTAGAAAATGACTTTACTTTCGTTTTTTTTTTTTTATGGGGATAGAAGAGTTCATGGAAGTGAATAAAAATAAATAAATAGAGAGAACTTAATTTTTTAGATCTCTTTACTGTTCTCCGTAATAGTTGACTTTGAATGTTTATTTTGTTATACACGTGGCTTAACAACTTTGCTTTCATCATACTTCATGGCTTGATTATTTATTTATTTATTTATTTATTTATTGACTACATAAAAACTTATTGACAAATGAGAAATATCTCTAATTTTAATATATATTTTTTTATTTTGAAAATTCAAGAGTTTATAATTTGTTGGATTTTCCTGTTTAGTTCTTGAAAATGGGATAGGCACTACTTAGAAAATCTAAGTGTAGTTGAATTCAAAGTGGAACGTGTAGCACTAAATTTGTCTTGTAGTGAAGTCACTGGATCACATGTGCAGGAATTTACAAGGGAAATTAAGTATAATTAAAAAAATTTAATTACACTTATGATTAATTAATAGAATAATTAAGCATAAATTAAAAAAAAAAAGGGGGTGGTTAACCTACTGAAAATATTTGAATTCCTATGAAGACTTAAAGAGAACGAACTTAGAAATGTGAGTGCAATTTCCAAAACGAACAACTTTAATTTCCCTTTCAACAACTTTTCCCTGACGAGATTCATGAGAATGAAAAACAAACAAAGGTAAGGACTTTGACTGTCTCTTCAAGTCTACAGCTTCCAATTACCCCCCTCTCGTTCCCTCTCTCTCTCCCTGAAAAAAAAATTAATTAATGATTTATTAATAATAATATAATAAAGATTTTCATTAATAAAAAAAAATAGTGTTGTCCAAAAAAAATATAGAGAAATAGTATCGTAATTTTAGGCAAATTTTACAATTTTTAGAAGTATAATCATAAGAGACGATAATTTTATTATCAAATTATACATTTTTTAAAAATTATTATAAAATTATTTTTTTATAAAATTATAGATTTAAAAATTATTATAAAATTATAAAATTATTTTTTTAATGAAATGTAAAAAAATAAAAATGAATGAATGAATGAATGAATCGGGATGCATTTTGGTGGCCACCAAAATTGGCGACTTTGAAGGCCAGTGGAAGAAATGAAATGACGAGACATCTGCTACACGAACTGTTTCTTTACAATAAGGCCAACCCAATCAAATCACACTTCACCATTTTCATTCTCACACCACAATTTCAAGAATATATATATATATATATATATATATATATATATATATATTTTTTTTTTTTTTTTTTGTCATATAATAGCAAAACTAGTTACTCCGTACATTATATTTTTGTCTTAGAGTTTGAAGCTATAGTAATAAATTTACAGTTTCTCCCCGCATCTATCATTTTTCTCAAGAATTAAATACGAACAATGAAATTTTTTCCATTGGCTAATAATAATTTTAATTTTATATTTTTAATTTTAATATATAAAAATAAAATAAAATATAAATTTGTTATTAATTATTATTTTTTATGGGATTAAACTTTTTAATTTTTTAATGAATTCTTATAATAAAACTATAACAACATAATAAAATATTTATTAAAAATATGAAATATTTTAAGTTTAATTAAATCATATAATCATTTTAAAATATCAAAATTTTTATATTGTAACACCCCCGTTTGCATAGCCTGGTAGATTTCACTGTTTCGATGATCGGTGTCGGTCCAGACAATTAAGGGGATTAGAACCACACTTAAGACAACTAGATAAGTCACAAACACAAATAATTAGTAATGTTCAATTAGTTAAGTATAAATAAGAAAAACAGAACAGAATAAGTTAAACGAGCCGAGAGTCACAGCGATGAGTGACCTTCTCGGGAATGACTGCGAAGTCATTTTAAACTCAAATTTCGAACCGTAAAATGTGACGCTGCGGTCCTTAGGACCATTATAAACACAGTGGAAAAGAGAAAATCACGAAAAAGGACTGTTAAGTCAGTCAAATAATTAGGTCAGAGAGCCGAAGGAAATATTGAATTATTTTCAAACCGGGATGAACTGGCGAGGGGCAATTTGGTCAATTGACCTTGAGAGGTGACTCTTGACCTAACTGTCAAATAAAATCGAAGAAAAGAAAATTTCAGAGTCGAGAATTAAATTAAAGAAGTAATAGAAAAATAAATAATAAAAAAAAGAAAATGGAAAAGTCAAAAGGTGATGACATCATGCATGACCTCATGTATGATGCCATAAAAAAATAAAAAATAAAAAAAAATACTTAAAATATTTATTTAATTAGGATTTTTGAGTCTTCCATAAAGATAAATAAAAGAAAAGAAAAAAAAATAATCAAAAGTCCTTCTTCTTCTCAAAGGACGTCTCCCATTTCTCTCTCCCTCTCCATTGTTAAAACTCCATGGAAGCTTATTCTCAAGCTTCATACACCACAATTTAACCATAAATTCCCCTAAAGTCCTTAAGTAAATCTTACCCCTAGACCTAGATAAACACTTTGAGAGTAAGAAGGAAAAGAAAACTTGGAGAATTAAAGAATTAGGAAATCTACAAATTGATGTAAGTGCAATTTCAAGTTTAGATTTTTATTGAATTCATGAATTTAAGTTTATGTGTGATGAAATTGCATTAGAAATAAAGGAAATCATGCTTAAATAAGGGAAGAGAGAATAAGGCAGCCATGGAACCTTAAGGTTTTGATGGTATTTAGTTAGGTTAAACATGAAATCTTGGTGAGTAGATGTTAGATATGTGAATTGTATAATTAGATTACATGAATTGTGAAGATTGGACAAACTTAGGGTTTTGGACATTAGGGTTTGGAGACAAAAAAATGTGAGAAACTTGTAAATGGTGTTTTTGACCTAATGTAAAGTGAGAAATGGTCATTTGTGACCTAATTAAATGTGTTAGAAGTGTTGGAATCAAAAGCCAATTCGGATTGGCTATGAAGTATGACCAAAAATCAACTTTGAGGGACCAAAAATGAAATTTTACAAGTCCAATTGGTATGGGACCAATTGGGACTGAAAATAGGCACTAAATGACACAATTTTCATTTAGGAAGCATGCCCAAAAAGTGACCAAAACCTAGTGAATAAATTGCCCAAACTTGAAAATCTGCAGTATGAACAGTACACATGAACAGTAATCGTGTTTGGGTCATAACTCGAGCTAGGAAGGTCAAAATGACCTGAAATTTTACCAATAGTTAGATGAGATATAGAACTAAAACTTTCATGAAGAACACAAATCAAATTATTGAGCAAAATTGAGTTATTGAATCTGCAAAACTGCAGAATTGCATATGAGCAGTAAAGTTTCAATGGCTATAACTCTCTCTAGAAAACTCCGATTTAGGTGATTCTTAAACTGATGGAAACCCAAGGTATAGTATAACATTTCATATGAAGAAAGTCAGACCAAATTATGGACCTAACTTAATCAAATTGCTGAACGAATTTGGGATCAATAATCTGCCAGAACAAAACTCTGCAGCATGAACAGTAACCGTAATTTGGGCATAACTTGAGCTACAAAACTCCAATTGGAGTGATTCAAAAAAGAGAATAAACTTAAGACAATAAGGAACATTTTCTATGAAGAAAGTTTTACCAAATTCCAACAATAAACTGACCAATGAAACAGTACAAGTAGGGACACCAAAACTGAAAATTTGATAATTTTGTCTAAAAGACCTAAGTTTTGAAAAAATGACCAAAACCAACAAGTTTGGTGACCAAAATGTGGTATGTGGGTAAATTTGGAATTCCCATACCTATTAAGCCTTAGAAAGTCAATAATTTGACTTGAATAGTATAGTGAATAGTAACATGAAACACAAAATTTCAAGAACGTCGAATTTAGCACGTTAGAGCTAAGTAAAAGTGAAATTAAATTTATTTTTGGATTTATGCTAAGTTATGGTACTGAAACACTGTGAACTTGTGTGTTTCAGTGGAAAGGAATACCGGGACAGAACCCGAGGAGTTGAGTCAAGGCCAACAGGCGACTCGTTTGAGGTTTGTGCACAACGTATACTTTTTGTAATCATCTTTTGCATACTGTTTTGAATAATGTGAAATATTGGATTATGGCATTCTTATGATGTTTTGATTTAAATTGTTGAAAGTTATTATGTATATTGAAATGACAATGTTTAGCAAATTGTTAAGATAAGTTTTGAAACCACAATGTCATGACCATATATTTGAACACCTCACTAGCACGACTAGTGGGGGTAATTAGTTTCGAATTTTGATTCCTTCTCTGGAGAAGTGTTGAGGTGTGCCAGTAGAAGAGGATGTGAATGGATATCCATATATTTGAGCTAGCTAGCCTTGTGATGTGATTTCTCTTTAGCCTCTGGCTATTGAAATTCTATTTGTTTCGAATGGCATGATCTAACTGTGGGTTTTATGAAATATATTTTGACACTTTGAAATGAACTTGGTTTGCATTTAAAATCTCATAATACATGATTTGTACTTAATTCTCATGTTCAGCCAAATTTTTGAATAAATGTAATTTAAGTTTTGCATAAAGATTATTTTAGTATGTTGTGCACCACTGAGTCCTAGTACTCGTGATAGCTCTATTCTTTATCGCAGATCTGAGAGACTAGAAGAAGCGTGATGAGTCATTAAGGATTGAGGATCTTCTTGTTTTGAAGCTATTGGGTATAATTTATACCCTAATTGTAAATATTTCTTTTAATGTATATATTGCACATAAATGTATGGACATGTAAAAATAGGTATTGAGCAGTTTGTATAAAATTTGTATAAAATTGTAATATATATAGTAGTTTGAAATTCTCTTAATGTAAATTTTTTGTAATGATGTATCTAAATTATTTTGTCTCTAATGAAATATGAATGGAACTATTTTATTTAAATTGAATGAAATGGATTGTTAGTATTTTGATGATCATTGGATAGTGGATTTGAAATTTGAAAGTTGATAAATGTGTTGAGAAATTGATTGAGATTGAGTATGAAATTGAAGCAGTTGTTGAGAAAAATTTTTAGAAGTGCTTTTTACAGGTATTTGAAGAACTGGTTTCTCAAAATACTGACAGAACTCTGTCAAAATTTTTATAAAATTTGCAAAAAAATAAAATGGGCTAAAATTTTCAACTAGCTTTCCACTTAATTACATGTTTTAAATACTTATTAGAAAATGCTCACCACTTATCAAAAAATAAGGAAATTGTTTTAAAATCCCTTGTAGGGTACTTAATGAGTTATCGGTAGGTGAAGTTCGGTAGTTCATTAGGTATTCTACGGGATCATGTTATGCCTTACAGAGGGATAAGGTGTGACATGTTTTAGTGGTATCAGAGTCTGTTTTGAAGTATGTTTTAAATTGTGAATTTGTGTCTTTTCTTTGTTAAGTACAACTGCTCAATGTCCATTTTTGTTACATACAGTGCATTACATCATAAATATGAACTAACGGAGGGAAATCTCCATGTGTTATTTGTTCAGGAGATACCCTACTTCAGATTGAAATGGAAGAAGGGGATCGCTCAGTTGAGCAGTTTGTTGAAGCTGAGGCACAAGGGGAAGCCCCAGCTTTACCGAATGTCAGTGGATCCGTAGCACCAACCCGGAAAATGCCACAATTTTCTGCACAGTTCGCACAGCAGATTGCGGCAATGTTTCAACATATGGCTGAGGGTATGCCTGTTCAAGCTCCACCCCAACCACCTGTGGCACAACCACTGCCTCCAGCCAGACAATATGATAAACTACTGAAGTATGGGGCTGCTGAATTTAAGGGTACAATGGACCCTTTAGGGGCAGAACAATGGCTTGAAAGAATGGACAGAGTATTTAAGAAGCTGCACTGCCAAGATGAGTTGAAGTTTGAGTATTATGTGTCGCTACTGCAAGGGGATGCATATGATTGGTGGAAGACCATCCCCCACAGCTTAGCTGAACCGATCTTGACACAGGATGACTTCATCAGAGAGTTCAGACAGAAATACATCCCAGATGCATATGTTGATCAGAAACTACAAGAATTTTTTAGTCTGAAACAAGGGAACCGATCAGTGACAGAGTATGAGAGGGAGTTCTCCCGCTTAAGTCATTATGCTGGGAGTCTCCTTACTACCAGCAAGGTAAGATGCAAGAGATTTGAGACGGGTTTGAAGCCCAGCATAAGGATGCAAGTTGTGGGATTTCGACACAGCAACTTCTCAGAGCTTATGTCTCAAGCACTTGAACTAGAGAGAATTGAATCAGAAGTAACCCCAGTAAAAGAAAATCAGAAAAAGCTGAGAAATCAGAAAAAGACAAGGGGGAAAAATCAGTTGAACAGAGTTTTGGTGCTACCTCTGAAAGAGAAAGAAGTTTAGTGGACCCAGCAGGGGTCGAGGTGGAAGATTTGGTAGAGGCAAATTTTTTGGACAGAGACCCCCTAGGTGCAGTCGGCCGATCGGCGAGGGTTCACATTCTGCCCGCCCCTGTGAGACTTATGGCAAGATTCATGGGGGGGAGTACTATTGGGCCACTGGAGCCTGCTTTAACTGCGGAGGCAAGGGTCATTTAGCAAGAGACTGCACTAGTGCTCCGTCTTAGAGATTTGGTCCAGCTCCTACTACTGCCGAGGGATCTATTCAGAGTCCTGCTCCCAGAGGTTCACAGTCAGTTGGCAGAGGAAGAGGCAGAGGTAGAGGCACTGCTTGAGCGATCGAGCCTGATTGGTCAGTCGGGACAAGGAAGTGCTTCAATCAGAATCTATACAATGAGACAGCGAGAAGAGGCTGAGACTTTTGATGTGGTAGCTGGTACATTCTTTGTCTCTGATCAAGAAGTATTTGTATTGTTTGATCCGGGTTCAACCCATTCATATGTTAGTGCTAGCATAGTCAATTCACTTGCTGTTCCATGTGTGCAAATGGGTTTTGAAGTGCTAGTAACTAGTCCGTTAGGACAAGAGGTCCGAG
Source organism: Hevea brasiliensis (assembly GCF_030052815.1). NCBI lineage: Eukaryota > Viridiplantae > Streptophyta > Magnoliopsida > Malpighiales > Euphorbiaceae > Hevea > Hevea brasiliensis. The sequence goes on from NC_079508.1 coordinate 60,822,557, forward strand.
TCAACAGAATCTATAGAGACTGTCCTTTGGTGATCCAAGGACATGTTTTCCTATCAGACTTGATTGAAATGCCCTTCAGAGAGTATGATATCATCTTGGGCATGGATTGTTTAGCCAGGCATCATGCCATGATTGACTGTAGACTGAAGACAGTCACTTTTGGTCTCCCTTTGTACGGTGATGTGGTAATACATGAAGAGAGGCATTTACTGCCATCAAACATCATTTCAGCTGCACTGGCCAGAAAAATGATTAGGAAAGGGTGTGAGACGTACTTGGCATATGTGATAGACATCCAAGTGGGTAGTCCAGCATTGAGGGACATCCCTACTGTATGTGACTTTCCGGATGTGTTTCCTAATGAATTGCCAGGATTACCTCCAGAAAGAGAGGTGCAGTTTGAAATTGATGTTATGCCTGGTGTGGATCCAATCTCCATAACGCCATATAGAATGGCACCTGCAGAATTGAAAGAGTTGAAAGTGCAGTTGCAAGAACTGCTTGACAAGGGCTTTATCCGCCCTAGTGTGTCACTTTGGGGAGCGCCAGTATTGTTTGTAAAGAAGAAGGATGGCACTCTCCGGTTATGCATTGATTATCGGCAGTTGAATGAGGTGACAATAAAGAACAGATATCCATTGCCCCGCATTGATGACTTATTTGATCAGTTGAGGGGTGTAGTTGTGTTCTCCAAAATTGACTTGAGATCAGGTTATTATCAGTTGAAAGTACAAGAGCAGAGTATTGCCAAAACTGGCTTCAGAACCTGTTATGGCCATTATGAGTTTTTGGTTATGCCATTCGGGTTAACTAATGCTCCGGCTGCTTTTATGGATCTGATGAACACTATCTTCAGACCATACCTCGACTAGTTTGTTGTGGTATTCATAGATGATATATTGGTCTATTCGAGGAATGCAGAAGAGCATGATAGACATCTGCGGATTGTACTGCAAACTTTGAGGGAGAAACAGCTATATGCCAAATTATCGAAATGTGAATTTTGGCTGAAGGAGATATCCTTTTTGGGACACATAGTATCAGAAGAGGGCATCAAGGTAGATCCAAGTAAGATAGAAGCTGTCCTTAATTGGAGGCCACCCAGAAATGTCACAGAGATTCATAGTTTTCTGGGTTTAGCTGGATATTACCGTCGGTTTGTGAAAGGATTCTCCATGTTGGCATCTCCATTGACCAAGCTACTTCGAAAAGATGTGAAATTTCAGTGGACGGACAAATGCCAGCAAAGTTTTGATGAATTGAAGAGATGTTTGACTGAAGCTCCAGTCCTGACTTTACCTACTCCGGGTAAAGAATATACAGTATATAGTGATGCTTCTCATAATGGGTTAGGCTGTGTGTTGATACAAGATCGAAATGTCATTGTCTATGCATCACGCCAGCTAAAACCGCATGAGAGGAATTATCCGACACATGATTTGGAGCTTACAGCTATTGTGTTTGCTCTTAAGATCTGGAGACATTATTTATATGGAGAGAAGTGTTACATTTACGCAGATCATAAGAGATATTTGGGCACCCAGAAAGAGCTCAATTTGAGACAGAGGAGATGGTTAGAGTTGATAAAAGACTATGATTGTCTGATAGACTATCAGCCAGGGAAAGCTAATGTTGTGGCTAACGCCTTAAGTCGCAAGACTATGGCAAGTCTATGGGTTACTCCTTTGTCTTTGGTACATGAGTTGAGATTATTACATGCCAGCTTAGAGATTAATGATGATGGGCAGACAGCAGTTGCATGGCATGTACAGCCAGTGTTGATTGATAATATTAGAATGGCTACTCAGAATGATCAGAAGTATCAGAAGCTGTTGGAAGAAGTCCAGCAGGGCAAGAAACCATAATTCTCAATCAGAGATGATGGTCTACTGCTACACCAGGGCAAAATATGTGTTCCTAATGATGTTGAATTGAGGAAGATCATTTTGAAGGAAGCACATGAGTCTCCTTTTGCCATGCACCCTGGTGGCACAAAAATGTATAGAGGGCTAAAGGAGCATTACTGGTGGATGGGTATGAAAAGAGATGTGGCAGAGTTTCTATCCAAATGCCTAACTTGTCAGCAAGTGAAGGCAGAGCATCAAGTACCAACTGGGTTGTTACATCCACTACCAGTACCAGAATGGAAATGGGAGAGAATAACGATGGATTTTGTGATGGGACTTTCGAGGACACAGAAGAGTCATGATGCGGTTTGGGTCATTATTGACAGACTGACCAAGTCTGCTCATTTTCTGCCAGTCCGGATGGACTACAATTTAGAAAGATTGGCCAAGTTGTACATTGATGAGATTGTGAGACTGCATGGAGTGCCAGTATCCATCGTGTCAGACAGAGATCCTAGGTTCACTTCTAGATTCTGGGGTAGTCTTCAGAGAGCCCTAGGAACTAGATTGAACTTCGATCTTGCATTCCATCCACGCAGACGGATGGCGATGCGAGAGGGTAATTTAGATCTTGAAGGACATGCTACGGGCTTGTGTGATTGAGTTTGAGGGCAGTTGGGATACACACTTGCCTTTAATTGAGTTTGCTTACAACAACAGCTACCAATCAAGCATTGGGATGCCTCCATATGAAGCTTTGTATGGCAGAAAATGTAGAACCCCGTTGTGTTGGGATGACGTGGGCGAAAGAAAGATGATTGGACCCGAAATTATTCAGCAGACTGAGGAGAAGATCAGGGTGATCAGAGATCGACTTAAGACTGCATCAGGCCGTCAGAAGTCCTACATTGATTTGAAAATAAGGGATATTGAGTATGCAGTGGGTGAGAAAATTTTCCTCAAGGTTTCTCCTTGGAAAAGAATTATGAGATTTGACAGAAAGGGGAAACTGAGTCCTCGTTTCATTGGGCCATATGAGGTTCTGGAAAGAGTGGGTCCTTTGGCATATAGTTTGGCACTACCTCTAGAGTTGGAGAAGATACATAATGTCTTCCATGTGTCTATGTTGAGGAGGTATCGATCAGACCCATCTCATGTACTATCAGTAGAAGAAATTAAAGTGAATCCAGACCTCACATATGAAGAAGAACCCATACAAATTCTGGCTTATGAGGTGAAGCAGCTACGGAACAAGCAGATACTATTGGTAAAAGTGTTGTGGAACCATCATTCGGGCCAGGAGGCTACTTGGGAACGAGAAGAGGACATGAGGAGACAACACCCACAGCTATTCAGAGATTAGTACCAGGTAAAATTTCGAGACGAAATTTATTTTAAGGGGGGGAGAATTGTAATACCCCCGTTTGCATAGCCTGGTAGATTTCACTGTTCCGGTGACCGGTGTCGATCCGGATAATTCAGGGGATTAGAACCACACTTAAGACAACTAGATAAGCCACAAACACAAATAATTAGTAATGTTCAATTAGTTAAGTATAAATAAGAAAAACAGAACATAAGAAGTTAAACGAGCCGAGAGTCACAGCGATGGGTGACCTTTTCGGGAATGACTGCGAAGTCATTTTAAACTCAAATTTTGAACTGTAAAATGGTAGTCCTTAGGACCATTATAAAGACAGTGGAAAAGAGAAAATCACGAAAAAGGACTGTTAAGTCAGTCAAATAATTAGGTCAGAGAGCCGAAGGAAATATTGAATTATTTGCAAACCAGGATGAACTGGCGAGGGGCAATTTGGTCAATTGACCCCTAGAGCTAACTCCTGACCTAACTGTCAAATATAATCGAAGAAAATAAAATTTCAGAGTCGAGAATTAAATTAAAGAAGTAATAGAAAAATAAATAAATAAATAAAAAGAAAATGGAAAAATCAAAAGGTGATGACATCATGCATGACCTCATGCATGATGCCATAAAAAAATAAAAAATACTTAAAATATTTATTTAATTGGGATTTTTGAGTCTTCCATAAGGATAAATAAAAGAAAAGAAAAGAAAAAAAAAATAATCAAAAGTCCTTCTTCTTCTCAAAGGACGTCTCCCATTTCTCTCTCCCTCTCCATTGTTAAAACTCCATGGAAGCTTATTCTCAAGCTTCATACACCACAATTTAACCATAAATTCCCCTAAAGTCCTTAAGTAAATCTTACCCTTAGACCTAGATAAACACTTTGGGAGCAAGAAGGAAAAGAAAACTTGAAGAATTGAAGAATTAGGAAATCTACAAATTGAGGTAAGTGCAATTTCAAGTTTAGATTTTTATTGAATTCATGAATTTAAGTTTATGTGTGATGAAATTGCATTAGAAATAAAGGAAATCATGCTTAAATAAGGGAAGAGAGAATGAGGCAGCCATGGAACCTTAAGGTTTTGATGGTATTTAGTTAGGTTAAACATGAAATCTTGGTGAGTAGATGTTAGATATGTGAATTGTATAATTAGATTACATGAATTGTGAAGATTGGACAAACTTAGGGTTTTGGACATTAGGGTTTGGAGACCAAAAATGTGAGAAACTTGTAAATGGTGTTTTTGACCTAATGTAAAGTGAGAAATGGTCATTTGTGACCTAATTAAATGTGTTAGAAGTGTTGAAATCAAAAGCCAATTCGGATTGGCTATGAAGCATGACAAAAAATCAACTTTGAGGAACCAAAAATGAAATTTTACAAGTCCAATTGGTATGGGACCAATTGGGACTGAAAATAGGCACGAAATGACACAATTTTCATTTAGGAAGCATGCCCAAAAAGTGACCAAAACCTAGTGAATAAATTGCCCAAACTTGAAAATCTACAGTATGAATAATATACATGAACAGTAATTGTGTTTGGGTCATAACTCGAGCTAGGCAAGTCAAAATGACCTGAAATTTTACCAGTAGTTAGATGAGATATAGACCTAAAATTTTCATAAAGAACACAAACCCAAATTATGCCATTTACCTGATCAAATTATTGAGCAAAGTTGAGTTATTGAATCTGCAAAACTGCAGAATTACATATGAGCAGTAAAGTTTCAATGGCTATAACTCTCTCTAGAAAACTCCGATTTAGGTGATTCTTGAACCGATGGAAACCTAAGGTATAGTAGAACATTTCATATGAAGAAAGTCAGACCAAATTATGGACTTAACTTAATCAAATTGCTGAACAAAGTTGGGATCAATAATCTGCTAGAACAAAACTCTGCAGCATGAACAGTAACCGTAATTTGGGCATAACTTGAGCTACAAAACTCCAATTGGAGTGATTCAAAAAAGAGAATAAACTTAAGACAATAAGGAACATTTTCTATGAAGAAAGTATTGCCAAATTCCAATAGTAAACTGACCAATGAAACAGTACAATTAGGGACACCAAAAATGAAAATTTGGTAAATTTGCCTAAAAGACCTAAGTTTTGAAAAAATGACCAAAACCAACAAGTTTGGTGACCAAAATGTGGTATGTGGGTAAAGTTGGAATTCTCATACCTATTAAGCCTTAGAAAGTCAATAATTTGACTTGAATAGTATAGTGAATAGTAACCCGAAACGCAAAATTTCAAGAAAGTCGAATTTAGCACGTTAGAGCTAAGTAAAAGTGAAGTTAAATTTATTTTTGGATTTATGCTAAGTTATGATACTGAAACACTGTGAAATTGTGTGTTTCAGTGGAAAGGAATACCGGGACAGAACCCGAGGAGTCGAGTCAAGGCCAACAGGCAACTCGTTTGAGGTTTGTGCACAACGTATACTTTTTGTAATCATCTTTTGCATACTGTTTTGAATAATGTGAAATATTGGATTATGGCATTCTTATGATGTTTTGATTTAAATTGTTGAAAGTTATTATGTATATTGAAATGAAAATGTTTAGCAAATTGTTAAGATAAGTTTTGAAACCACAATGTCATGACCATATATTTGAACACCTCACTAGCACGACTAGTGGGGGTAATTAGTTTCGAATTTTGATTCCTTCTCTGGAGAAGTGTTGAGGTGTGCCAGTAGAAGAGGATGTGAATGGATATCCATATATTTGAGCTAGCTAGCCTTGTGATGTGATTTCTCTTTAGCCTCTGACTATTGAGATTCTATTTGTTTCGAATGGCATGATCTAACTGTGGGTTTTATGAAATGTGTTTTGATACTTTGAAATGAACTTGGTTTGCATTTAAAATCTCATAATGCATGATTTGTACTTAATTCTCATGATCAGCCAAATTTTTGAATAAATGTGATTTAAGTTTTGCATAAAGATTATTTTAGTATGTTGTGCACCACTGAGTCCTAGTACTCAGCGATAGCTTCTATTCTTTATCAGAATCTGAGAGACTAGAAGAGCAAAGCAGATCTAAGGATTGAGGATCTTCTTGTTTTGAAGCTATCGGGTAAAATTTATACCCTAATTATAAATATTTCTTTTGATGTATATATTGCACATAAATGTATGGACATGTAAAAATGGGTCTTGAGCAGTTTGTATAAAATTTGTATAAAGTTGTAATATATATAGTAGTTTGAAATTCTCTCAATGTAAATTTTGTAATGATATATCTAAATTGTTTTGTCTCTAATGAAATATGAATAGAACTATTTTATTTAAATTGAATGAAATGGATTGTTAGTATTTTGATGATCATTGGATAGTGAATTTGAAATTTGAAAGTTGATAAATGTGTTGAGAAATTGATTGAGATTGAGTATGAAATTGAAGCAGTTGTTGAGAAAAATTTTTAGAAGTGTTTTTTATAGGTATTTGAAGAACTAGTTTCTCAAATTACAGACAGAACTCTGTCAAAATTTTTATAAAATTTGCGAAAAAATAAAATGAGCCAAAATTTCCAACTAGCTTTCCACTTAATTACATGTTTTAAATACTTATTAGAAAATGCTCACCACTTATCAAAAAATAAGGAAATTATTTTAAAATCCCTTATAGGGTACTTAATGAGTTATCTGTAGGTGAAGTTCGGTAGTTCATTAGGTATTCTACGGGATCATGTTATGCCTTACAGAGGGGTAAGGTGTGACATATATTTTCTTAATACATTAAAGAAATATAATATATTCAAATTTTAACTTTATTTAGTAATATTAATATTATTTTAAAAATAATATTAACAACTAAAAAAACATAAACATTAATGCAAAAAAAATTATATGCATGGGTAATATAAAATTATAGGTATACAGAATAAATATATGTTAATATATTGTAACCTACCAATAATAATATCTACCTATTATAGCATTAAGAGGGTTATCATTTAACAATTTGTAACTTATATATAAGTAATTAAGGAATTAATAATTTAAAGCAATTGAATAACTAATTAATGAAAATTAAAGAAAATTTTATGAAACTAAATTAAATGCATTTTATAAATAAATTGTCACTGAAAATATCAAATTGTAACTTCTTAGGGCCTGTTTGGTTTAACTATTGAATACAGCTGATAACTGCTAGCTGATAGCTGTTACTGTTAGCTGGTAACTGATGATAGTTAATTTATGTTAAATGTTTGATAAAACTATATTTAGTTATTGTTGTTGATATGTGAAATGACTAATAAGGGTATATATCATATAATTTATTTTATTATTCAAATACATATAAAATTACAAATTCATTATATTATATTATTTATTTTATTATTAAATTAAATAAATAACTATTAAATTAATATATTATATTATTTATTATATTATTAAAATAAATATATAATCATTAATCTATTATATTATATTATTTATTTTATTATTAAAATAAATAAATAATTAAATTTTTTTAAAAATAATTAAATAACTTTAAAAATATATATAAGATAATAAAATAATTATTATTATTGATAAAGAAAAAACTTATAATTAATTTTAAGTTTTTAGATATAAATAAATATTTTATATTTTATGTTATTAATAAAAAATATTTTAATAAAGTTGAAATATGTTAGTTAAAATATTAAAATTATAAATAAAAAATATAAGAGTATTAATAATATTAATTTTTGAATTAAATAAAAAAGAATAATATGATCAAAATAAAAAATAAAATTAAATCAAGTATCAACCGATGAGAAATAATCTACAAATAGATCTAATATAAACTGCAATCAATGAATACTATATCAATTATCCATTAGTTATTAATTATAATTTTTTACTTTTATCAAACATTCGACTTAATTAAATAAACCAAACAACTCCTTAAAATATTTTAAAAAATTGTCACTTGTAATATCACATCATAATATTTTTTTTTAAATGTCACATGACAAATTATTGAAAAAAGTTTACTTACTTTTTACTTACTTTATATATATATATATATATATATATATATATATATATATATATATATATATATATATATATATATATAATATATGAAAGCCAAGACTTGGAAAATGGCTTACAAAATTAAGCCACTCTTTTTTTTTTGGGTGGACAAATTAAGCCACTCATTTAATAAAAGTATTTAAAAAAATTGCCAAGTAATAAATGATATTAATAAATTATAAAATCAAATAATATTTAATAAATTTATTTTCTCAATTTGTTTTTTATAGATTTAACTTTTTATGATTTTTTTTTATTTTATTTTGACTAAATTTACTTAATTTTTTTTTATTTAAGTTCAAATTAACCTCTTCCTCGATGGAAGTAGTACACAAGTTATTTTTTAATTATTTTTAATATTAATTAATAAAAAACATGAATTAATTAGTTCAATAGGGGAAGGGTCTAATTTGAGATTAAATAAAAAAATTTAAATTAATTGTGTTAAAAAGTTAAAAATTGACAAAATTAAAGATTAATAAAAAAAATTAAGGGCAAAAATAAACTTTCATCTAATATAATATCCCATCATAAACTTGGCATTAAGGAAAAGCTCTCACTTCCTAACTAATACTAATAGTCATTGCAAACTAATTTAAGGGGGATTTCAGGGGCGGATGCACCCTTAAGTTTAGGGCCTTGGAATTTGTATTAAATTTAAAATTTAAATTTAAATTTTATTATTATTATTATTTAAAATAATTTGATATAATGATTTGAATATTAAATAAACAATTACTTAAATATAAAATTTAGATATAAAGATTATTTTATTAATAAAATAAAATTTAAGAATTAAATTATTTTAAGTTGAAAAATAATTAATGGCCTAAACTAATTTGTTAACGGAATGAAATTTTGAAGGCTAAAATATCACTTAAAAAACATACTAAAAATTAATATATAAATTTTATTATATTTTAAAGACTTAATTAATTATAAATTACCCAATATTTTTAACTATTTCCCAATTCACACAGGCTTCATAATTTTTTTTTTTTTTTAAAAAGGAAATTAAATACACAAAAGAAACAGCCAATATTCTAGTCAATGACGATGGAGAAATTGATCTCCGTCCAATGTAGTAATTGACCATTAAAAAAAAAAAAGATGGAAGATCTCCATCCATATCCTGTAATGGAGAAGAGCGTGTGGTTTCCAAGTGATTTCGACAATAAAATTCAAAAGACAACTACCATGGAATGGAATGGAAGTAATCTTTTCTTTCCTTTTCTTTTATTTCCTCATTGCACGGTAAGACTTTGTTCGTGGAATGCGTGGACAGGACTGTTGCCGCTGGCTCCATGCGTGATTAGAACATACACTGTCCTTCAGCAAGTTTCTCATTTCTTCGTGTTTTTTGCTTGCACTGTTCGTTTGCAGAAAATTAGAGTACTTCTCTAGATTTTTTGAGTTTCCTATTTATATATCTCTGCTTTCTAAATGTAAAATTAAAAAAAATTATAAATTTTCTTTTTTCTTTTTTAATTTTAATTAAAATTTTAAAAAATATCTTTAAAATGTTTTTCACTATTTTTTTCTCATAATAAAAACTATATTTTTTTTAAATAAAAGAACTTTTCTATAACCAAAATTATACTTTTTTTCTCCTTTATTTTTCTCATTTTTTTTTCTTTTCTCCCTTTTATCTCCTATTTCGGCAGCATCAGCGAGTGTTTTTATCAATGGCAGTCTCCTTATTTTTCTCTCTCTTTTATTTTAATAACTCCAAAATTTATATATGTTTGAAACATATTTTAGAGATATTTTTTTAAATTTATTATTGTTGATAGATTATGAATAAATAAATCCTTATATATCATTGCTAATAGATTTAAAATTTTTTTATGGTATTTTCCCTCATTTAATGAAATTTTTTTTATATTTTTATTATTGAAATGTTTAGTTTTTTTTTTTAAATAGTACTCTATAAGGTGTGCATATTTTTTTTTTAATAAAAATATTTAAATTTAGAGATTATTTGATGGGGTTCATAAGAAGATCATGCAGTTGAATCCGCAACCCGTCTATTGATCAATCTAAATATTTTGTCAACACTATTAAATTTTTTAAATTTTTTATATTATTTTTTATATAAGTAATTAGTTTTATTTATACAATATATAATATGTTGATTTGTATTCTTTTTTCACTATATTTTTAATTAATGAAATAATTTTTTCCAATCCTATAAAAAATAAAATTTTATATTATAACTTTTTTTCATAACTAAAATTAAATTATTATTTGAAAAACATTTTTTTACATAATAAAAAATTTATATTATTATTAAAAATAATAACACATTAAAAAATTTTAAAATAAAGTAAAATTTAAATATATTTTACTATAATTTATAATCGTGAAATATATGAATAATTTTTTTTGTATTAGAACATTGTTCTAATAAGTGAACACATTTTTATGATTTTCCTATTTTTATTTAAATGAAAACTAAAGTTTTCTATAAAAAAATAAAAATAAATTTTTTTCTTACTAGTAAACAAGCTAATATTCCATGCTTATAATGTTTTTAGATGAATAATTTCATAATAAATATATAAAAATAGCTAAATGTGAGTTCTTTTCTTTTAATATTCTTTGCATCTTTTAAAAATAATAAAAAATAAATAAATTACACCTAGTTAATAAAATATAAGCTGTTTGAAATTAAAATAATCTCTAATGAATTTATATGTATTGAGAAATTTTTTACTAATAAATTATGATTTTTAGTATTTAGTTCACATATGTTTTCTAGAAACATTAATTGTTTTATGCAAAGTTAATTGCTTTGATTGTGGGCTCATGGCTATATATAAAGGGGCCAAATTTAGATGGTCTTATAATCATCAATAATTTAAAAAAATTTTATAACTTACATTTTTATGAAATAAATAATCAATTTTCATTTATTAAAATAAGTAATTCGAATTTTAATAAATATTTAGATAATTAATTTAAGGAAAATATTTAAATAATACAAATTTAATAATATTTATATAAATAAACCACAATAAATTAAGAATATTTTGTGGTATAATCTTTCAAATATTAGACTGATTATGTTTTATTGATTAAAAACTTATTATATATTAAAAAAATACTATCAATTAAAAACTTATTAATTAAAGCATATAAAAGTATAAATTTATTTTGATATTTCAATTTAGTCCAAATTTAAAAAGATATAACTCACTTATCATCTTAGTGGGTGAGTGGGTGAGCTGCTTATTTTTAATTACTTAGTTAAATATTATTTTTTAATATTAATTACTTAGTTAATTATTTTTAATTTTAATTAATTAATTATAATTAATTATTTAATATTTTACTTTTCAAATATTAATTAATAATATGAAAAAAATAATATTTTTATATTTTTAGTTTTATTTAATTATAATTTTATAATTTTAAATTAAAAACATGAAATACAAAAATAATATTTTTTATTTAAATAATTAAAATTAATTAAAATTTTAATTAGTTATACGAAAATATAAATATATTTTTAGTTTAATTGATAATATTAAATAATAAAAATAATATTTTTATTATTTATTTAAATAATTATATAATATAAAAATAATATTTTTATATTTAAAAATAATTAAATATTAAAAAATAATATATATTAATAAATTAAATTAATTTAAATATAAATTAAAATTTATAAATTAAATTAAAAATTAAAAATAAATTAAATTAAATCACTCCAATAAATATAAAGAGAAAATTAAACTTTATTCAAAAAAAACAAAAAAGGGGCCACGGCCCCCAAACCTTGCTGTGGGGTCCGCCCTGTTGGTTGATCTTGTCCAGTTCACAAACGACATTTTAAAAGGACGGCATGTAAAGGGGGAAAAAGAAATTACATGCATTCAGATGCCTACCTAACGTCAAATTGGATATGGAAAAAAAAAATTGGTTATAAAATACTAAATTTTTAAGATATTTCTTAGAAAGTCGAGAATAAAACTTTTGTACTCCACAGTTAATTTTTATCATTTTTAAAGCCAACCCAATTCCTGAATGCTGAGTCAATGATCGCGAAAGCAGCAGCCTGCAGCCATGCCCCACTTGTCTAGAGCCATGGATTCCATTGGTGGATTAGATTCATAAAATATTATTATATAATTTTTAAATTGTTTTGTTGATAATAATTAATAAGTTGATTTTCTTAATTTAGTATTAAAAAAAATTTAAATTTACTTAGCATTTTAATGAGTTAAAATTTTCAAATAAGTTAAAAATACAGTCAATTACTTTATGAGAATAAAATGCTAAACAATAAATGAAAAGCTAAAGAGTAGACTGGCATATAAAAGAATATATTCAAAGTAAACATGCAATTGAGGTACGCTAACTTAAAGATTGATAATTATGGGCAGCCCTTAATGGAGAAAAATGAAAAAGGAGTCCAAGAGTTGTTGTTCCCTTTCCATAGAATTTATAAAAGAGTTTCCATCAACTTTCCATTGTTGGAATTCCAGTCTTTGAGCAGAATTTTGCTCTCAGTTGTTCATGTCCCTGTGGAAAAAGAGAAGCCTTTGCTAGTCAAAGCTATTACCAATTTTAAGGAAGACTTAATAATAATATTCATGATGATGACGATCAATTTTAATAACTTTTTTTTTTTTTTATGGAAAATATTATATTAAGAGAATCTCTATTTTCGCAATTATATTCCCTAAGGCCAGAGTCAATTAAATTGGTTTATATAATTTTTTATTAATTATACAAACACAGCATGCCAACTAAATTAAGATACAAATAGTAATAGTTTTATTAATTAAATCAATTAGCAAGTGTAGTTGTTGAGCCTAAATTAATTAATTTTAATAACAAAAAAAAAAAACTCAAAGAAATAAGATTATGAACGAAACAATTTACTTATAAGTGGATAAAGAGCCGGGCCCACCGATTCATCATAGGGAAAATAGTATTGGGCCGGGCATAATCGCCTGGGTTGATGGGTTCTTTAGTTTGTAAGTTTCTGGTTTGGACTTAGACCCTAATAGCCCCCAACTAAAATCCTCTAAAAAAAGTTTAATGAAATTCTAATTTCAGTTGAAAAAAAGAGGAAAATAGAGCTTCGTGTCGATAAGCCGAGAAAAAGATGAAGATCTTCGGGAAATATGTATTTCCAAGGCAGATAACGCGGGATAAGTTTCAATTTGCTATTTGTACTTGATGGGGAGGTATAATTTAATTTATTTTTAATTTATTTTAATTTATAAATTAAAATTTATGCTTAAATTAATTTAATTAATAAAATATTATTTTTTAATATTAAAATATAATATAAAAAATAATATTTTAATATTATTTTTTAAATATTTAATTATTTTATTTAAATAATATTAAAAAATGACTTGTTAATATTAAAATATTATTTTTATATTATATAATTAATTTGTTTATATATCAAATAATTTATTTAAATAAATTATTTAATATTTAATTATTTTTTAAATATTAAAATATTATTTTTTATATTGTATAATTATTTAAATAAAAATATTATTTTTATTATTCAATATTATTAATTGAAATAGTAATAATTTTTTCATATAATTAATTAAAATAAAAAATTATTACTATTTTAATTAATAATATTGAATAATAAAAATAATATTTTTATTTTTATTAATTAATTATATAATATAAAATAATATTTTAATATTGTAAAAAATAATTAAATAAATATATTTTAATTAATTTAAATATAAATTAAAATTTATAAATTAAATTAAATTAAAAATTAAAAATATATTAAATTAAACTTCCCGATAAATACATAGACAAATTCAACCTTATTCCCAGATAACACCGCTGGCTTCTGGGTGAGTAAAAATTACCTGTGGACGTTTTCTTGTTAAGCCTTTTTTTTCCCCTTTTGAGAAGTTGGCGGTGATTGATTGATAAACTGATCTTATAAACAGGGTTCTGTTCTTGGCTTCAACAACGTATGACGTCCACAGATCCATCAAGAACAATGAAACCCCTCCAACTCACCAACAAATCAAGCCCTAGAACATTATATCAAATCCAAACGTCGCTCTGCTTGATCTGATCTTCTCCACCCTTTGCTCTAGGGCTCGAGGCACAGTATCTGATATTTACTTCGTTGCCAGCTTTTTTTTTATTATTATTTTTTAATTATTTTCTAATCTATATATCTTAATTTATTTATATTTTAAAAAACATATTATTTAATCATTATATATGTCTAAAAAAATTCACGGGTGAAATTTTCATTGTATAAAGATTATATATATATATATATATATATATATATATATATATATATATATATATATATATATATATATTAAATTGTTTAAATTATTTTTATTTAATTCTTGGATATTAATTTTGTATTTTTTATTCAAAATAATTTTTTAGATTATTGCGTTAATTATTTGAAGATTTAGACGAATTGTTTAATGTTTTTTACTTGTATAGTTTATACTATTTTTTATCAAAACAATGAAAAATAAAAGGAAGACCAGGAGAGAATAGTGTAGTGCAAAGGGAAAGAAGAAAAAAAGATAAGAAATAAATACAAAAAAAAGGTTAGAGTACTTTTGATGTAAAAAGTAGAAGAAATTAAAAAATTAATAAAATTAAATTATAAAAATTAATTAATATATTTTTTTTAAATATAAGAATTAATTAATTTTATTATAATAGATAAATTGTAACACCCCTAATTTTAAATTTATTATTGTATGAGTAAATATTAATATTTTATTTCATTTGAATTTTAGGAAATTATTTGAAATTTTTCGGATTTTAAAAATTGGATTCGATTTTTCGAAAATATAAAACTTTGATGATTTTTAAAAATTTATTTAAAAACCACGTGGGAAAACTAAAAATATATTTAGACCCTACGAATTTTTTTGAGTTTTGTAGAATTTTTTCACAATTTTTGGGCTTCGTTTTAAGTCCCAAGGTAGAGTAAAAATTTAAAATTTTATATTCTGAATCGAACTTGCCGAATCGAACCGAACCGGATCTGATCGATCTAATCGAACCGGCCTTTTCTTTTCTTCTTCTTCCCTTCCTCGCGTGTCCCGACCTCTCTTCCTCTCTCTCCCGTTTTCTCTCTCCTCCCTCCTCCCCAAGCCGCGCCGCTGCCACCCGGCCTTCCCTACCTCACCAGCGCACCGCCCCAGTGCCTCCCCATGGCCGACCGACGCTCCAGCGATAGGAAAACGCGCACGCACGCTACCTCAGCTTCCCGGTCGAAATTCGGCTGATCCAACCACCGATTGGGTCTGGTCTTGTATCAAACACCATCTACACCTCGAGAGCTTTCCATAGACACCAAGAACACTAAAATCTATTGAGCGATTTGTCTAATTTTTGTTCGAAAAATTTTAGCCCATTTCAACTTTTTGGCTAAATTTTTCGCAAACTGTGAACCCCACGAGAAAAATGAGAGTACCAGAGCGCTCCACTCGTTGAGAGCTTCGTGGCAATATAAATTTTAAAATTTTTCAACACCGTTTTTCGGTGGATCCCACGAAACTTTGTAGTGTTTTTCCGAGCATTAAATGAGCTTAGAAAATTTCGTAAAAATTATATACTAACCCCCGTGTTGTGGGCTTCGTGTAGGTACCTTCAATTCGCGGGAATTTAATGGTTGCCCGGGTCTGTGAATTTTCGGCCAGACAAACCGACTACTGAAAAAGTCTTGAAATTGGATCAATATTTTAGCTACCCTACTGTTGTCAGACGTCCCGAGCGCATTCCCGATATCGGAATCGGCATAAGTAAATCCGAACATTGCTTTTTCGTAATTTTCTAGTGCTTGAATTGGATTAAAAATTCATAAAATATTTTTGGTAGCTCAGAAAATCATGATTCTTTTTGCATTAGCTTAGTAATATTGCTAAGGACCGTGGGGCAAAGTTTTAGAATTTTTAGAGCTTATTTGGGTAGTTTTTTCAAAAATGGTCAATTGTAAGGACTAAACTGTAATTTTACATATTGTGATTGATGACTATTTGAATGGGCCCAGGAGGGGCTGTGTGATGTGATTGAGTTGTGGATATTGGGTAGGTCCTAGGTGTAGGGGAGACTCTGCCAGATTTTTGGCTCGACTTATGACATATTTGGTCTTTTCTTGGTTTGTATTAAGTCAATTGTATTAAATAATTGTAATAAAATTTTCAGGTGAGCCGGGACAGCCTTCCTCCTCCGCCCAGCTGCCACAATGACTTCAGTTAAGTCTGTGAGTAAAATATTAATTTTAATTGTAATTTCGATATTATTATATGTTCAAGCATGCCCATGCATCACTTATATGTATATATCTATGTAGTTAAACTCTAGGCACATTTTATGTTGCATTCACAACTGTTAAAGTTCCATGAATGTTGTTGTGGTAATTTGGAGCAGTGTGTGTGCGTTGGCGTGTGTGTGATGTGGTGTTGGCTATGGACAGGACGGGTAGACACAGCTTGAGATCTTCACTAGGACTCGATCCTTCGGGGTAGACATGGCCTGAGTTCTTCGCTGGGACCCCGATTTGGTTTATTAAGCGAAAGTCCGAGCTTGAGTTCTTCGCTGGCACAGTTTGAATTAAGAGGGCTGTATAAGGGATTAGCTCTCATATATGTATTGTTTGACATTATCGGGTGTGTAAGTACCCCAAATTAACTTTTTGCTGTTATGATGTGAAAATATTGCCAATGTTGCATTTCACTCTACAAGGTGCATTAGCTTTAGATAGTTATAGAGATTATGGTTAAAATTGATATTTTACTCTCTGAGTCGAACGCTCACTCATGTTCATTATTTTTCAGGCTACAGGAGGATTATTGTTGTTGTTAACCTGCTTTTCTCATTCGCAGTTTGTTTATTAATGTTTGTGTAATTCTGTTAACTTCTAGAATTCTGCATGTGTTAGAAATATTCATTTGATTTGGGTCTGTAATATACTTATTATGTTGGACCTGTAAACTTATTATTATATGCGTGTATGTTAGACTGGATGAGGGAGCTGAGCTCCCATTTATTTTTGTGACATTTGAGTATGTGGAGGGTTAGCTGAGCTCCCCAATTGATTATATATTGTGTTTACAAGTCGGGTGAGTCAAAAACTCTCCGTTGAAAGGTCCATTTTATGGCCGGACTCTGTCCGATTGAATTCTTGAAATTGGGCCCAAATGGGCCTTAGAGTTGGGTCGAGGAATAGTTAGGCTTACTACCGGCCTCGGGGGCTTTAGGCTGGCCCAGGTCCTAATGTCGGTCCGGCCCATAGGTTGGGTCATGACAAATGTGGTATCAGAGCTTAGGCTCCAGATTCATAGGAAAAATTGTCTAAAGTGTTGGGAAGAGTCTAATAGGAGTCACATGCGAAAAATAGGATCTACATTCGTCTTACATTGTCATCTTTGCTTTTAGTTTCTACTTCATATATTGTGTGTAAATATGAGTAATATGCAGTTTTGAAATTTGGTGGGCTAATGCTGCTGAATTTCAGAAAAATGTGTATAAGCAGGAGAGATGTCACTGCACCAGAACCAGATGTGCTTGACGAGGTGTCGGCACAGGATGAGACGCCTGCCCCGAGGAGGCAGGGAAGGAGGCCTAGAGCTACTCAAGTAGAGGAGCAGCCACCACCAGTTCAGGAATAGTTTTTTGTGGCACAGGGTCCCATGGACCCAATGGCAGCTACTCTAGCTGGTTTGCAGAGAACCATCGATATGATGGCACAGTATATGGTCTACGCTCCCCAACAGCAGCAGTCCACCGCACCAAAAGGGGAACCGTACAAACAAATAATAAATTTTAAGAAGTTGGTGCCTGGTACTTATGATGTGTCAGACGATGCCTATCGGTTTTTAGATTCCTGCAGACAGGCAGGAACAGAGTTGCAGTTGACTGATAGGAGACTTATAGAATGTGTGCAGCATGTCATGGGGTTTATGCCTAGACAATGGATGAATGACTACATATTACCTCGGATGGAGGGTTTGTCATGGACCCAGTTTGTGGAATTGTTTATCAAACCGGTTTGTACCAGAAAGTTTTAGAGATCAAAAGCAGTGGGCCTTTGAGGCCTTAAGGCAGAATGGCAGGTCTATAGATGAATATGCTACAGAATTTCTGAAACTGAGTAGATATACCCCTACATCAGTGGCTATAGAAAGTATAAAGGTAAAAAGGTTCCTGAAGGGGCTGGATAGGGGTATGCAAACCTAGCCATGATGTCTGATCAGTCTTTTGATGTAGTAGTTGATCGAGCCCGACAGATTGAGATTAGCTACCCCGAAGATGACAGTGTAAGAGCAAAGAAAAATAGAGCAGAGGGCTCTTCAGGTATTCCCCACATGGGTGCTCCAGATAGCGGAGGCCAGAGTAATTACAGAGGAAGAAGTAGGAATAAGATGAGTGGCTTTAGACACAAATCTCGAGGATTCAGACCCGGGTACGGATCCAACAGTGGTCACAGTTCGGGATACAGCAGTTCTGGGTCTGGTTCAGAATCCTCCTTGGCACCTTGCGCACAGTGTGGAAGAGGATATTCAGGACCTTGTCTGATGGGTTCAGGAGTATGTTTTAGGTGTGGCCAACCAGGTCACTTTGCTAGGGAATGCCCCGTGTTCAACGAGCCACAGATGGGGTCACAGGGTTCTGTTACAAATGTTCCTCGTCAGCTGTATCCTGATGCTTCCAACATGGCAGGCAGTCAGTTCAGTGGCCAACAGGGCTGAGGACAAGGAGGACATGGATTTGGAGGCAGATCAGGAGGTAGAAGTCAGTATCAGGGTTCTGCAATGCAGGGTAGGGATCAAGCTCGGGTTTTCACCCTGACCCACCAGGATGCTCAGGCTTCCAATGCAGTTGTGGCAGGTATTCTTCTAATCTATTCCTATGAGGCTCGTGTTTTAATAGATACGGGTGCTACGCACTCATTTGTCTCCCCAGTGTTTGCCATGAGATTGAGTAGGAACCCAACAACTTTAGAATGCCCTTGGTCTGTAGCTACCCCGCTTAGTGACAACATAGATGTAGATATGGTTTTTTCGAGTAGCCCAGTAGTAGTGGATGGAAAGATCCTCCTAGCAGACTTGGTTCCTCTACCAGTGATGGATTTCGATGTAATTCTAGGAATGGATTGGTTGGCAACTCATTATGCCACTTTAGACTGCAGGAACAAAAAGGAGTTTTTCCACATACCTAGTGTGGAAGAGTTTAGCTTTGATGGTGACAGGAGCATGGCTCAATTTAATTTAGTGTCAGCAATTAGTGCTAGAAAAATGTTGAGGCGTGAATGTCAAGGGTATTTGGCATTGGTGAGAGATACATCTGTAGAAGGTGTCAACATGAAAAATGTTCATGTTGTCAGAGAATTCATGGATGTCTTCCCTGAGGAGCTTCCAGGGTTGCCACCAGAAAGGGAAATAGAGTTCTGCATTGATGTTGTACCGGGTACAAACCCCCATATCAATGCCGCCTTACAGGATGGCACCAGCAGAATTGAAAGAATTAAAGGAGCAACTAAAGGAGCTTTTGGACAAGGGTTTCATACATCCGAGCACTTCACCCTGGGGTGCTCCTATTTTATTTGTGAGAAAGAAAGATGGGTCATTGAGGTTGTGCATTGACTATAGACAGCTAAACAGGGTGACTGTGAAGAACAAGTATCCACTTCCTCGGATCGATGATCTGTTTGATCAGCTCCAAGGAGCTAGATTCTTTTCCAAGATAGACTTGCAACCAGGCTACCATCAGTTGAGAATCAGGAATGAGGATGTGTCCAAGACAGCATTCAGGACAAGATATGGTCATTATGAGTTCTTGGTGATATCTTTTGGACTCACTAATGCACCAGCAGCCTTCATGGACCTGATGAACAAGGTGTTCAGACCATTCCTGGACTGTTTTGTCATCGTATTCATAGATAACATTTTGGTATACTCTCGAACCGAGGAAGAACACGTGTGTTACTTGAGGATGGTGTTGCAGACTTTGAGGGAGCACCAGCTATATGCCAAATTTTCAAAATGTAAATTTTGGCTAGAAAGCATTTCATTCTTGGGACACGTGTTTTCTAGTGAAGGCATTCAAGTGGATCCCAAGAAAATTGAGGCTGTAACTGATTGGCTTAGGCCTACAATAGTCACTAAGGTGCGAAGTTTTCTGGGCCTAGCTGGCTACTATAGGCGTTTCGTGCAGGATTTTTCCAGGATAGCGGCTCCCTTAACTAAGTTAACTCAGAAGAATGTTCTATTCATTTAGACAGATGATTGTGAGGAAAGTTTCCAGAAGCTTAAGGAGTGTCTAACCACCGCCCCTATGTTGACACTACCGATGAGTGGTGAAGGATATACCGTGTATTGTGACGCCTCTAGAGTTGGCTTAGGGTGCATTTTGATGCAGAATAGAAAAGTAGTGGCTTATGCTTCAAGACAGCTAAAGAGGCATAAGCAGAACTACCCCACCCATGATTTGAAAATGGCGGCTGTAGTCTTTGCACTAAAGATCTGGAGACACTACCTGTATGGTGAAGTGTGCGAGATATACACCGACCATAAGAGTTTGAAGTACATCTTCCAACAGAGGGATTTAAACTTGAGACAGAGGAGATGGATGGAGCTTCTGAAGAACTATGATTGTACCATCTAGTACCACCCTGGGAAGGCCAATGTAGTAGCAGATGCTTTGAGCAGAAAATCTTCTGGCAGCTTGGCACACATATCAGCGGAGAAGAGAACGTTAATTTAGGAAGTACATGAGTTGATGGATCAAGGTCTGATCTTAGATCTTTTGGATGAGGGGGTATTGTTGGCTCATTTTTCAGTGAGACCAGACCTGCGAGACATAGTTAGAGTTTCCCAGCACAGAGACTAGCAATTGATGAAGATCATAGAAAGAGTACAGCAGGGTAAAGGTGGTGAGTTTGGATTTGCCAATGATGGAGCTCTTATGCAAGGTTCCAGGATATGTGTGCCTGACGTGGACAATCTCAAAAATGAAATCATGCGAGAGGCACACTATACACTGTACAATATCCACCCAGGCTCCACCAAGATGTACCATGATGTGAAAGATAGTTATTGGCGAAATGGCATAAATAGAGACATAGCAGACTTTGTGTCCAAGTGCTTGACTTGTCAGAAGGTGAAGTTTGAATACCAGAAGCCATCAGGGAAGCTGCAAGAGCTTCCTATCCCAGAATGGAAGTGAGAGATGATTACTATGGATTTTGTGACTGGGTTGCCTCGTACCACGGGAGGATATGATTCGATATGGGTAATTGTAGACCGCCTAACTAAATCAGCTCATTTCTTGCCTGTGAAGACTACATATTCTGTGGCACAGTACGCCCGGCTCTATATTCGAGAAATAGTCAGATTGCATGGAGTTTCGGCTTCCATGATATCTAACAAAGGGCCCCAATTCACTTCTCAGTTTTGGAGAAAGTTACAGGAGGCACTTGGCACGCAGTTGAACTTTAGTACCGCTTTCCACCCTCAGACAGATGGACAGTCCAAAAGGACAATCCAAACACTGGAAGACATGCTTCGCATGTGTGTTTTGGATTTTGGAGGTCAATGGGATGATCAGTTACCTTTGGTGGAGTTTGCTTACAACAACAGTTATCATTCCAGCATAGGGATGGAACCCTATGAGGCACTATATGGAAGAAAGTATAGGTCTCCTCTGTATTGGACGGACATGGGAGAAGCGAAGGTGCATGATGTAGACCTAGTGCAGTACACTTCAGAGATGTTTCCTTTAATCAGAAAACGATTAAAAATAGCTTTCAGTAGGCAGAAGAGTTATGGAGACCCCAGACGGAGGGATGTGGAGTTTGCAGTAGGCGATTACGTATTCCTGAAGGTTTCTCCGATGAAGGGAGTCATGAGATTTGGAAAGAAGGGCAAGTTGGCACCTCGGTATATTGGACCTTTTGAGGTTACTGATAGAGTTGGAGCAGTTGCCTACCGGTTAGAGTTACCACCCAACCTTTCCCACGTTCATCCTGTATTCCACATCTCCATGCTCAGGAAATACATTCTTGATCTTTCTCATGTGCTACAACCGGATGTAATAGAGTTGAAAGAAAACCTGACGTTTGAGGAGCAACTTGTAGCCATAGTGGACTACCAAGTGAGGCAGTTAAGATCAAAACAGATCCTATGGTTAAGGTTTTGTGGAGGAGTTAGTCAATGGAATAGTGCACCTAGGAGTCAGAGCGGGAAATGCGTCGCAAGTACCCTTATCTATTCAATGTATAATTCTGTACTTTATTCTGTCTTGTATAAAATTTGAGGATGAATTTTCTGTAAGGGAGGAAGAATGTAACACCCCTAATTTTAAATTTATTAATTTATGAGTAAATATTAATATTATATTTTATTTGAATTTTAGAAAATTATTTGAAATCTTTCTGATTTTAGAAATCGGGTTCGATTTTTCAAAAATATAAAACTTTGATGATTTTTAAAAATTTATTTAAAATTCACGTGGCAAAACTAAAAATATATTTGGACCCTATGAATTTTTCTAAGTTTTCTAGAATTTTTTTAGAATTTTTGGGCTTCGTTTTCGGTCCCAAGGCAGAGTAAAAATTTAAAATTTTGTATCCTGAATCGAATTGACTGAATCAAACCGGATTAGATTGGACTAGTCGAATCGGACCGGTCGATTCGGACCGGCCTTTTCTTTTCTTCTTCTTCCCTTCCCCGCACGTCCCGACCTCTCTTCCTCTCTCTCCCATTTTCTCTCTCCTCCCTCCTCCTCGAGCGGCGCCGCCGCCACCCAGCCTTCCCCCACCTTGCCGGCGCACCGCCCCAGTGCCTCCCCACGGCCTACCGACACTCTAGGCTGCCGGAAAACGCGCGCAAAGACTCACCTGCGCGCGTGAGCCACTTCAGCTTCCCGGCCGAAATCCGGCCGATCTGGCCACTGATTGGGTCCGGTCTTGTGTCAAACACCATCTACACCTCGAGAGCTTTCCATAGACACGAAGAACACCAAAATCCATTGAGCAGTTTATCCAATTTTTGTCCGAAAAATTTTAGCCCATTTCGATTTTTGGGCTAAATTTCTAGCAAACCGTGAACCCCAAGAGAAAACCGAGAGTACCAGAGCGCTCCGCTCGTCGAGAGCTTCGCGGTAATATAAATTTTAAAATTTTTCGATACCGTTTTTCGGTGGATCCCACGAAACTTCGTAGTATTTTTTCGAGCATTAAATGAGCTTAGAAAATTCCGTAAAAATTATATACTAACTCCCGTATTGTGAGTTTCGTGTAGGTACATTCAATTCACGGAAATTCGACGGTTGCCCGGATTTGTGAATTTCCGACCAGACAGACCGGCTACCGAAAAAGTCTTGGAATTGGATCGATATTTTGGCTACCCCACTGTTGTCAGACATCCCGAGCGCTTTTTCGAGATCGGAATCGGCATAGGTAAATCCGAACCTTGCTTTTTCGTAAAAATTAACCTTGAATTGGATTAAAAATTCATAAAATATTCGTGGTAACTCAGAAAATTATGATTCTTTTTGCATTAGCTTAGTAATATTGTGAAGGACCGCGCAAAGTTTTATAATTTTTAGAGCTTATTTGGGTAGTTTTTGCAAAAAGAGTCAATTATAAAGACTAAACTGTTATTTTACATATTGTGATTGACGATTATTTGGATGGGCCCAGGAGGGGCTGTGTGATGTGATTGAGTTGTGGATATATGGTTTGTGGATATGAAAGTGTGTTTTAAGCCTTTTTGTAAGTTGGGTAGGTCCTAGGTATAGGGGAGACTCTGCCTGATTTTCGATACGACTTAGGACATATTTGGTCTTTTCTTTGTTTGTATTGAGTCAATTGTATTAAATAATTGTAATAAAATTGTCAGGTGAGCCGGGACAACGTTCCTCCTCCGCCCAACAGCCACAGTGACTTCAGTTAAGTCTGTGAGTAAGATATTAATTTTAATTGTAATTTCGATATTATTATATGTTCAAGCATGCCCATGCATCATTTATATGTATATATCTATGTAGTTAAACTCTAGGCACATTTTATATTGCATTCACAACTGTTAAAGTGCCATGGATGTTGTTGTGGTAATTTGGAGCAGTGTGCGTGCGTTGGCGTGCGTGTGATGTGGTGTTGGCTATGGACAGGACGGGTAGACACGGCTTGAGATCTTCGCTAAGACCCAGTCCTTCGGGGTAGACACGGCTTGATTTCTTCACTGGGACTCCAATTTGGTTTATTAAGCGAAAGTCCGAGCTTGAGCTCTTCGCTGGCACAGTTTGGATTAAGAGGGCTGTATAGGGGATCAGCTCCCATATATGTATTGTTTGACATTATCGGGTGTGTGAGTGCTCCAAATTACTTTTTTGCTATTATGATGTGAAAATATTACCGATGTTGCATTTCACTCTACAGGGTGCATTAGCTTTAGATAGTTATAGAGATTATGGTTAAAGTTTATATTTTACTCTCTGAGTCGAACGCTCACTCCTGTTCATTATTTTTCAGGCTACAGGAGGATTATTGTTGTGGTTATTGTTTGACATTATCGGGTGTGTGAGTGCTCCAAATTACCTTTTTGCTATTATGATGTGAAAATATTGCCGATGTTGCATTTTACTCTGCAGGGTGCATTACCTTTAGATAGTTATAGAGATTATGGTTAAAATTGATATTTTACTCTCTGAGTCGAACGCTAACTCCTATTCATTATTTTTCAGGCTACAGGAGGATTATTGTTGTGGTTAATCTGCTTTTCTCCTTCGCAGGTTATTTATTAATGTTTGTGTAATTCTGTTAACTTCTAGAATTTCGCATGTGTTAGAAATATTCATTTGATTTGGGTCTGTAATATAATTACCATGTTGAACCTGTAAACTTATTATTATATGCGTGTATGTTGGACTGGATGAGCTCCCATTTACTTTTGTGACATTTGAGTATGTGGAGGGTGAGCTGAGCTCCCAAATTGATTACATATTGTATTTACAGGTCGGGTGAGTCAAAAACTCCCCGTTAAAAGGTCCATTTTATGGCCGGACTCTATCCGGTTGAATTCTTGAAATTGGACCCAAATGGGCCTTAGAGTTGGGTCGAGGAATAGTTAGGCTTATTACGAGCCTCGGGGCTTTAGGCTGGCCTAGGTCCTAGCGTCGGTCCGGCCCATAGGTTAGGTCGTGACATAAATTAAATAATAATTTAATAAGCATTAAATCTTTAATTAATAACAATTTAATAAAAAATTAGATAATTTAATGAAAGCAAATAATAGAGGCTAAATAAATTATTTTTTTATAATATAGATTAAATAGTAATTTTTTTTTTTAATTCAGGTAGATTCCTATATTAAATGATGTCACATAAATTAAAATTCAAGAACCCATAATTTCCGCTTTTACCGCCTATTTTATGCATATTTTACAACCATTTCCAATTTTTAGCCCTACAAAGCAAAAGTACAGTGTCACGAAATACTATCACGAGGAATTGAGTAATTAAAAGGTGCTAATTGAGTTGGTGAAAAAAAGGTGGCTGTGATAGGTAGAATTATTATTATTATTAGTTTATATGAAAGACGGAAAGTAATTAAGCAATGCGGAGAAAAGATAAAAATAATATACATCTTTTTCTTTAACGATGTTATACTACATTATGCACTTAGACCTGATAGGATGAAAATAACTTTTATTCATGTAAACGTATAGCGAAACAAACGCTGTAAAATAGGAAGTCCAATTTCCAAGGATTGTCATGAGAAGACACCTCAATAATTAAACCAAAAATTCCCAATTCTAAAAACATGAATTTTTACAAATCTACAAAGCCTAGTTCTTGCAGAAAGAAATTCAATTACAAAATAAATGGGTATTCAATCACCTAAAATGCATTTCTTTACGCACAACAGCTTAATTTCTACCCTCAGCTTTCCAAGCTGAATATTAATAAGATGCACACTGATCATCTCATTCACCATGTATCTAAGAAGTGTCAGACATCTCCCGGAACCTAGCAAGAGCCTTCTTATGAATGAGAGTTTTGTAACTATCTCCGGCCTGCACCTCAAGACTAGGATCCAATTTCTTCTGTTGACTCCCAAGTCCTGCTCGATTTTCCATGGCTTGTGCTTGGACTGGTTCAATCATTCCACTTCCATCCTTCCCCAAACCCTGTCAATCGTATCACGCGCACACACAACACACATAAATCAAGCTGCATAAAAGCTACAAAAGAGCACCAGAAGGTCACCATTTCAACTGTAGAAGATAAGCAAGTAACATATGAGAAGACATTATGCCTGTCGGCAGGAGGTAGAAAAAAACATGCAAAAGAAACAATTGGAATAATAGAAAGCTAAAGCATGAGCAGTTCTGTTTCCAACAGGATAATGTCTATTCAACTATAAGAAAAGATAAGAAAAAGGTTTCACAAGATGCATTCTCTTTCACAAGTATACTCGGTATATAAATCAGCAGTTTTTAGAGTGCATAAGGAAATGATACCAAGCCTTCTTGCCAGCCCATATTGCGAAGCATTCGATTGCCCACGTTGCTCTCATCAATAGCCTTGTCTGCTGTAATCACCTCATAACTCTGAGCATTGACATTGGCATCTCCAACCCCACGCCCTCCACCAACACCAGGAGGGAAAGGCATTGAATCCGAAGAACCCCTTTTGAATGGCAAATCCCGATCTTGAAAGTTCAAGAATAATAAACACAAAGGATGCCTCACAAGTTAACGGAGATAAAGAGAGATGCAAGCAATGGACCCATCAACTTGTACAACTGAAAATGTTGACAACTTAGAATTGACAGACACTCCAGGCTATGATCACTAATTAAGCAGACAAATGTATTTTATTCCTAATATGATGAGTTTGTAATATGCAACAGAGGTGTCTATCCAAAACAAATTCTTAAACAAACTTACTTGAATCCCCAAACCCTATATCAGGCAGATCATCTCCCATAGAAGATGATGAACCATACAAACTCCTCCTTTCAGCTGCGCGATCCCTGTAGGTAGGCTGAGATTGCTCCTTCTGAGCAGAAGCAGAAGAAAGTGGCATCTCAGAAAATCTCCTCTTGCCACTCCCAGTAGATGCAGGTGGTGCGTAAGAACCCAATGCTGATGCATCTGTTCTGAAGGGAGTTGCAATTGCAGATGTATCTGCATTTGTTGATGAACCAGTAACAGGAGCGGAGATAGAAACTATACTGGATAATCCTGAATATGAAGCATCTGATTTCGCAACACCTCGACCAGAGCCCCTTATGACCCCCATTAGAGTCCCCCCCGAGCTATTACTTACAGGTCTTGGCTTGAGTGGAGACTCCAAACCAGAATGGGCAACTGTGGTGCTTGTGATAATTCCAGAAGTGGACACAGCACTATCCTTTGCAGTCATCACATCAGATTTGAACTTGCTCTTTATGGATTGTCCAACAGAAAAAGACCTATCATCAGCTGAACCAGATGGTTGATTGTCATCAACAGTAACACGAGTTGCTTGCCCTTCATGACTCCTCTGCTTCCACATTGTCAACACATTGTTCATTTTCTTCTTGCTAGCCAAAAGACTGCTTTTTGAAGCAAGCTTTATCTCTTTAGACTTCTCCTTTTCTTTCTTCTCTGCAGCTAATGCTGCTGTAGCAGCAGCCTGGACTGCATCATGTAATGAAGCAGCCTTCTCAGATGATGTAATGGTGGCAGCTGGTGCAGAGATTATTACTTTTCTATTATTAGAAGTATCCGATGGCTTAGCATGCTCTGATTGTTTATCAGATGTCTTATTGTCATTCTGATCTGTGCAAGGGATATACTGCTGAGTTTGGTGGTCATATGAAAACCAGATCCCACTGTTACCATCGTAGTAAAGACCTGCATATAAGAGGAACATGCAAGATGCAACAGATTAAGAAACTAAGAGGAAAGCTACCAAGAACTTAAGAACAAATCTCATATATTACCTTGGAACTCCTGAAGAAAACAAAATACTTGTATATTAGGTCAACTATGAAAAAAAACACTAGCAATTATAATTTCAGTTAATATAAATATGCCACCACCAGCAAAAGAATATAGCTGTCAAGCTTCACACACCAAAATATCCCCAACACAACATCCCCAAAGGCCCAAACTCTAGACCAGTTTGCAACTTCCACACAGTTTATTCTAACAAAATCCTCATGTTAAAATATCCACGTAATGCAAGTTTGCCCAGTGCAAGACAAAAGACCAAAGGTGCACTTTGACATACAATGTGCCTTACTGTATAGCACACTACAGATATATAGGCTTATATGAATATATAAAATAAAAATAAATATAAAACACAACAAATATGGACAACATTGCCATCACAACATGTTTCCATGGATATGATTTTCCAGTTCCATGCAGAAGTTATCCTCCCTTCTCCGTCACATATGTATAACCATTTCATATAAGATTATATCATAGTAGCAAAAATGAAACATTTTTCTAACCTTTTTTTTAATTAGGAGTGTTTTTGTGAGAGTAACAGAATGTTACCAGCTGGAGTTAGTGCCTAGAAAAGAAAAATTGCTAAAAAGTACAATTTAAAAGGAGCCAAACAAGTAGATTTGACTGTTTCCATTACAGCAAAAGGACAGTAGGAAGGTTGTTATTTAGAAAATGAGCCAGAATCCAACTTGAAACTGTATGTATTCATTCTTTGGTCCGAAATGCTCACTAAATGATTGATTCTCATTTCCTATATCAGAAAATAGAGAAGGGACCTGTATTTCCATCATAGTAGAACCCAGAAGCAGCATCATAGTAATAACCAGATGCTTCATCCCATACAAAGCCAGATTGTGGAGCAGAACCATCCTTCTGAACCGCTGCCTCCCCACTAGTTTGCTCCGGCCCACTGGTAGATTTGTCATCTGGGTTATACTCCTTTGGTGCCCATCCAACAACATCGTACTAAGAAAAGAGATGGGGCAAAGATTTTAATCAATTTTATAACTGACATATCAAAAAGATAGAAAAAGCAAGCAGAAAAATTAGTGGTAACGTAGTACAAATACCACAAAACCAAACATAACTATTAATAGGCTAGAGAGAGTAAAAGGTGGCCAAGTTGGATAAAAGAAAATCTGCAAAATCTCAAATATCATCCAGTTGACTGCAAGTTAAGAACCATTATCCAGATAATTTCTTTCCAATCAGTTAACCACATAAATCCAAATATTTGTGATGCACAGAGGAAGTTACAAAGAATAATTCCAAGCACAAATGGTAGTCGGACATGTTGCATCCAAGGTAGATATTTGAGAAATTTATATGTATTAACTAGCTAGCAAAAAAAGGATTCGTAATATAGCTTGCACTGTAATGTAATAAGATACAACTCTTGTGAAGAAGGGTTTTTTTTTTCTGATATCGCATTTGTGAATATGTAAGCTACAGTGGATCATTTTTCCCTGTAAATGATTATCTATGATGTGTGGGTCCAGCTTGCTCCTTTGGTGCCCCTTTATACTATCTTTTTCTACTGGTTTATTCCCAGTAAAAATTACTGTACATATCACTAAATCTTACAAAAAGAAACCAAAAAATTGAGGGAAAACATGTGAACACCTGTTGAGCAAATGCTGCCGCCTCAATTGCGGCAGCCGCAAGGCTGCTTGATTGTGAAGGTCCCGATGCCCCAGATCCTGGACCAAGAATGCTTTTTGCATATGCAACTCTTAAAATCTGCCCATTCTTCTCAAGAGTTGTTCCATTAGTTGCTTCGAGAGCTTTAGTAGCATCTTCAACCTACAATGCATCAAAACATTACATGTATGTTATAAACCAAAAATATTTCTAGCAACCAACTATTCTTTAATGTACAAGAGAAATGTAATCCTACATAGAGGGTTTAGGGACACAGATTAGAGAACGAGGCAGTTTTTAAAGGGCACTCTAAAATTTTCGAAAGACCTCGATTGGGCATAAAATTCATGTAACATTTATCTACAGTCAAACATCATTAGGGAGCTAAGCTAACAACATCAGCTACATTCAGAATATCAGAAAACCCTCTACACACCATAGGCAGTAGCATCAATTTAGTTTTGGTTCAGGGTGCGCACAGGAAGTTGACCATCATTAATTTGCCTCTTTTCCTCATAAAAATGCAAAAAGAATCAACATTCTTTCTATAATAGTAAAAGTGGACAATATTTCATCATCCTGTTAATTTAACGTAGGACAACCCCAAGGCTTTCAAATGGCAATTATGTATGATTTATTATAAATGAAATTCACAATTGCTAGGAATAGAACTGGACAAAAACTCAAGCTAAAATAATGGTTTTCAAAGTCTTCACAATCTGTAGGGAAAGAAAGTAGGTTTCTCAGAAAAGCATGATGCAGAAAGACTGTATTTCTGAGAGAACAAAATGCAAATACAGTGGAAGGAAAGAAAACCTAGATCACCAGCCACAATTTATATTTACCGACTCTACAGTGTCAACATATAATATTTGCATAAGTTCCCCCAAAAACTAATAATACCTTTTTGGACTTCTTATCATTTGAATTGAAAGAACCAACTATTTAGTGAACCAATTCTCCAATAACAAGCGGACTTACTGAATGGAAATGTACAAATGCAAATCCCCTAGAAACATGAGTAAACTTGTCTCGCACAAGACGTAGATCCTGCCAAAAAAAAAAAAATACATCTCTGCACCTTCCATGAGAAGGAATATTTTTAAAACAATTTAGGGCTTTGAACCTTGATTGGAGCATGTTTAGAAAACTCATAACGAAGCATCTCCTCATCAGCATTTTCATCCAATCCGCGAACAACCAATACATGAGTAGGACCTGATTAAGTATCACTTAGAAAATTGCAACATAGATAATACCTGAAACGTGCAAAGAGAAAGCAAAAAAGCTTAAAACCAACCTGCCTCAAATCCTTTCTTTCCTAAAGAAGCTGGATTTGATAAAGCTATATCTGCTGGTGGTGCATCTTCAGTTCTTGGCTCATTACACTGCAACAAAAGAGAAAGCATCCTTTGATATCATGAACCTTAATAATTATGCATCCCACAAGTAGGGGTGATCAGGATATAGTTTAAACCGAAATAACTGACTGAATCAAACTGATTTAAAATTTCAGTTTGATTAATTGGATAATTTGGTTCAATTCAGTTTTAAAATTTTGAAAATTTGGTTTAATTGGCTCGGTTCAGTTTTTGAAGGTAAATTTTTGGAAAAACGAAACCAAAATATATTATATAGATAAATAAATGTAGCATTCAGATTGATTGTAGCATAGTCATTAAAAGTTTATGTAAAGAATTGGTAGGCTTGTGTTCAATTCCCAGCAACACACCTTCAATTTTTTTTAAAGTTTTTAATCCTAGCCATTCATTTCCCTTCGTATAATATGAAACATTCAAATCAAGCTTCATATTCATTACACCAACCACAAACAAAACCCTAGCCACCTGCCCACCTCCTTTCTTTTTCTTCCTCTCTTCCTCTCACTCTCATTCCCTAACCAGTAGCACCAATCTCCTCCTTTCTTTTCCTTTTCTCTCTTCTTTTCACTCACCTTCCCCAGCCAGTAGTCGCCACCTGCTCACCTTCTTTTACTTTCCTCTCGTCCTCTCCATTGTCAAATTCTCTATGTCCACAACCAACTTGCTCACGAAGCCACTCAACTCGGCTGACGAGGTAGGAGCAGCAGGGGGACAGCAGCAGCCAGGAAACCTCTCTCACGTCAATGTACCTCCCTCAAGCCACTATCGCATGCAACCCTCGCCATCACTGCCATTGGAGGATGAACAACAGATTTCTTGGCTTGAGAATATATCAAATTTATGGCGGGTTTCTACAATTTTAATTGATTTCCTTGTGCTTTCGTTAATATACATATTTTTGTGGATTTTTTGTTTATGGGTGGTTGAATTTTGTTCAATGTGATATTTGTTTGGATGGAGGAACCAAATTGTCTCTGGATTATCATTTTTTTTTTTTTAATTTGTGCTTCTCCCAATCCTCTAATTTTAAACTCAAATTGGTTTGAATTGATGCTTGTGGCTGTTTGGATATCAGAACAATGTGTTTGTGAGTGGCCAAGACTAAGAACCAAAAAAAAAAAAAAATTAGGGATTGAAAAAGAATCAATCATTCAAACCAAAAGAACTTATTTATTTCGGTCTGATTTGGTTCAGTTGTTTCTATAACTCGGATTGGTTTTGATTTTAATGAAATTTGATTTTCAGTTTTTTGGTTCGATTCGGAATTGAACCAACCATTTACACACCCCAACCCACAAGCATACATAGATTTATGATTTACCATAATCAACACAAAGTGCCTACCATTTAAAGGACTAAAGTATTGTGTATGTACTTGCAAACCACAGGAATTAGGGCATATTTTTTAAACGGCAGGAAAGAAAAATATTATTATCATATCTCAAGGACTAAATAATTGTGTACGTATTTGCAAGCCACAGGAATTAGTGAATATTAAGGCAGGAAAAAACATGTCTGCCACAGGAATTAGTGCACATTTTTTTTTTACAAAATATTACCACCATAAATTCAATATTATGCCACATATAGTTAATCTTTATTTTCCCTGATTAGTGAGATCAACAGATATGATATGTCCCAAACCACAACTCCCCTCCTTACAACCTCAGCCAAAACCCAGGTCCAATGATTTCCCAAAAACCAAGTGAAGAAGCCACCTAGGCCTAGCACGTGGTTGGAGAGAGAGAGAGAGAAGGAAGGGGTGGGGTGGGGTTGGGGGAGGGGGAAGGGGTTAAATAAAGAAGATAATTTCAAGCAATACCTCTTACAAAAAAAAAAAAAAGAAAAAGAAAAAGAAACAGAAATAGAGAGTATATATATATATATATATATATATATATATATAAAGATGGTAAAACGAACCTGAAAACAAGATGTTCGCCGTGCAAAATTGACACAGCCACATATGGTGCACATCCAATCAGATGGTACCGTGATGCTTCTATGGTTGATATGGCCCGACTTCATAGTATTTTCTTGACCAAATGGTCCACCTGCACCCCCAGTTGGCTTACTACTGAAAGACAACAGAATCCAAAGTGGCAATTATTATAATTGAAGCCAAAGATACACCATTGTAATATTAAAATAGACTGCATAGCATGCTCATCACAGTATTATAATCACATGGAAAGTTATATTAACATAAGCTGGAAAAAAGACAGCTGAAGTGAGAATCAATGCAGATTTCACCCGTACATGAATTCCAATATAATACCTGAACTTACAAGACAAATATTTACATGGAACTCAAAGGGAATTGTAATATAGTATCTTGTAACAATGGAAACAATAAACAAACGTGGTCAAGAAAAAGAAATACCTATACTCAAAGAACAGTTTCCTGCCATCCACAACATAACCATCATCCCCAATCCTATCCATCATCGCACAAGCTGCATCCTGTTTCAGAGAGGAAAACAAAAAAATCCCTTGTATGCCATTATTAAAAGGCCAACAGATAAAATAGAACATTGCCAAGTTATGCCTAATACGTACCACAGATGGAAAATCAAT
This sequence comes from Hevea brasiliensis, assembly GCF_030052815.1. Lineage (NCBI taxonomy): Eukaryota > Viridiplantae > Streptophyta > Magnoliopsida > Malpighiales > Euphorbiaceae > Hevea > Hevea brasiliensis. The sequence continues at coordinate 60,856,399 of NC_079508.1, forward strand.
AAAAGCAAATCCACGAGAAATGCCAGAATTCCGCTCTTTGATCACACGCACATGGCGGAGGGGTCCCCATTCAGCCTGGTAGCCAACCAAGAGATTGAACTATTTAAGAACCATATTTACAGAAAATGAAACAACAAATTCAAAACGATTAAATAAAGCATGCTATTACAAGTATCTGATACAAATCTTCCTCAGTTGTCTTCTGAGATAGACCTTTCACAACAACAGTTGCAGATGGAGCCTACATAAAAATTAAAAAAAAAAAAAAGATTTCTCGTCAAAACTATCTAAGTTGCAACAAATCCATCTTCATAATCACAAACAATATACAAAATTACTCAATGAAACATACCACTGTGTAATTCCCTCGATGACGCCTCTCCTCACGGTCTCTCCGCCTTTCTGTCCTCTCATGTTGACCGTCGTCATAACTATCTTCACGTTGACTTCGACCATGACTTCGACCTCTAGGGGACCTTGATCTAGGACGGTCATCACGTCCACGAGAGCAAGATCGTTCATGCCTTTTATGTGGACTCTGATCTCTTTCTCGACTCAAACCTCTCTTATCACGCTCTCGATCACGGGATTCACGCCGCCTCCAATTTCCCTCTCTTTTACTCCCTCTCTCATAGTCTGAATCATAACTATGCCTACCATATTCATAATCCCTCTCACGACTGTCCTCCCTATTTTGGCTGGAAACACGGGGCCTGTAATCATAATCATCATATGCATGATCATCTCGATCGCGTCCCCCAAACCTAGCAACCTTGTCAAACCCATGATCACGATAATTTTCCATGTTGCGATAACCATCACGGAACTTATCAAGTTCCTGGTATGAATCAATCTCACGATCACGAAGAGTATCCATCTCATGGTAGGAATCCAAATATGCTTTCTCATGTCTCCTTGAGTCCCTATTAAGTGGATACTCTTCTTCATAACTTCGTCTTCTAGACTGAGGCCAAAGACCAACAGCAGGAGGTGGTGGACAGCTCTCCCTCTCTAGAATGTCCCGGTGAAAAGCATTTCTTGGGTAGATATTATCCCTTGTGTATCTTTCATCATGAAACCTCCTTTCATCATATGAACCACCAATCCTGCCAATTTATAAAAAAATTGGATGGAAAAGAAAAGATAAAATCCAAGATCATGCACTCAAATAGAAAAATAAACAAACAAAAAGGAAACCACCATGACCATAATCAAGAAACGTTTAGATATCAAGCACAACTAATGTTGCAAAATCTTTCACATTAAACCTACCAAAGGAACTTAAAGTGAAATGTAAAAGAACATTCAAATAAGTGCTTTTACCCATAAGCACTACTTAACCATTGCCACAATGAGAAGCATTGGTCAGCACTCACCGGTAGTTTGGCTCATGAACTCCACCATACCCCTCCAGAGCCTGTGATTCAAGAGAATAAGCTATGTCAGCAACAAATATCAATCATGATAGAGGTTAGGCAAATCCATTCCATATCCTCACTGCCCCCAGAGCTTTCTCTATTTTTCTTTATGGATGAGATGCCCCAAAAAAATGGACTATCACATGAGCCCTAAAATTTTCTTGTATTATCATCCCATATATGTGATTATTAAGGAGGAAACCACAATTACGCTGTTATTATCCCATCCTTGCTGGAGACCATAGCGACCAGGATCCATTTCCTTGCATGCAAAAAACTGCTGGTGAAACCCCCCTGCCCTGCAAGGCTCTCGGTGATTGCTCACAATGTTCTAAATCCCTTCCTGTAATATATGCACAAACAGACACAGTTATATCACAGCAGATCAGAAAGTGCAATTACTCCCATGCGTTTGACCTTGGCCTCTTCTTTTACAACTTGAATCCTCAAAAAAAATCCTCTCCACAAAGTCAGATAACACCCAATTCTCCAATTCTCTAAACCCAAAAATCTGATTCTTTCAACACACAAATAGAAGCATCTTGATAGCAGGAAACCATCCGCTAAATATGACACAAATATGAGCCAGGCGAAGCAATTTAAATACGAACAGTACACCAAAAAGGAAACTTAAATACGAACAGTGCAAGTAAATACCAAAACAATCAAAATGTTATTCGATTCCCAAAACACAATATCAACTGCACAAAACTTAACCGCACATAATGTGATTATTAATGATTTTCTACGAAACAAAAATAAACAATTTTATGCATGAAAATTTTCAGGATTACATAAAAATTAACAGAAAATAAAAATTCATTTGGAAATTATATTCGCTCTAAAATAGATTGCCACCAGACCCTTCGATCGTGAAAACTCTTATCAATATCTCAGCCTATCTATTTCATACTTTACATATACATCCTTAGGACAATCAATAAGAAGATTAAAATCAGAGAGTAGCGAGTCGATTAGAAAACCATAAATCGGGGATGGGATGAACGACGACCATAGGCATACCTAAAACGCGACGAGAGTATGGATCTGTCCAGAGGTTCAGTTTTTCTTTCTCGTCAACCTTTTCTTGATCTGGCTTTTCTTCTTCGGTTCTTCTCGTCTTCGTTCTCTGCAAGTCGTTGTTTAGGGTTTCTATGTATATATACATACATACATATATATTTCCCTCCTCCGCATCGAGGAACTTTTTTTTTTTCTTATAAATTTTTTGTATAAATTAAAAGATAAATTAATGTTTTTAAAATATTTATTAAAGGAAAAATGAAATGAAAATGTCCAATAATTACGGTAGATTATAAAATGTAAATATTTAAAATCTTATTTAACATTGAGATTGAGATTAAAAAATAATTTTTTTCTAAAATGTTAAATTTTATTAAAAAGTAATTTGAAAATTACTTTTAATATTTTTTAATTAAAGTATATTAAATTTAATTTAAAATTAATTTTAAATACTTTTAATTAATACATTTAAAATATTTTGACAGTAACTCTTATAATGTTGAGCAAATTTTAAATATTAAATGTTATTTTACACAGTTTTTTGAGAGTTTTTGCTTTAATTTTATTTCTCATAAAGTAAATTTTACTTTATTAACATTTACCATGAAATGATTTGATAAGATGTAATTTAATAGTGGATATAATAAAGTTGAAGTAAAGTAAATTAAAATAAAATAATTATAAAAAGAAACTTAAACTTTTAATAATTAAATAAAAATTTTAAAAATTCTTAATAGAAGTGGCGTGTTGTTATGATTTAGAGTTTAAACTTTTATCATCATGGATTACTTTCAATTATAATATTTATAATAGTCTTATTATTTTATTTTTTACATTTTTGTTTTTCATTTCACTTATGAGGAAATATATTTTAATTATTATAAATTTAAAATTTTATTTATTTTTATCTTTATAATAAAAGTTTTTTAAAAAAAGAGTGTTGTTGTAACAACTCAAATTAAAAAAAAAAAAAAAAAACCCAGAAATTCGCAGCACACACCCTCTCCTCCCATTTCACCTCCCTCCTCTCACTTTCTCTCACCTCTCCTATCTCTTTCCTTCTTTTTCCGGTGAACCACCAACGAAGGTGATGCCCACTAGCACAGCACAGCTCTGGCGACCCTCCAAGTGGCCTTCAGCGGCGGCCAAAACCACTAGAAGCGACAGCAAGGGAGAAAGAGAAAAAAAAAAAAAAGGGTCCCAAACTTTGAATGCTCGTATCCGGCGATCTCAACTTCTGATTGGAGTGATTACAGTGGCTATGAACTCCTAAGAGAGAGCTCTTTCAGATGAGACCAGCCTCGCCAGATTTAATGGCCATTTCCGACGCCGGCGAGAAGAGAGAAAATCGATTTTTCTTTACTTTTTGACGAGATTTCCAATAATCCGACTGTTTGATCGACGATCCAATACTACCTATGGACTCAGGATAAGGAGAGGAGCATTTTGACGTAACCAATTTCGGCAAATGTGGCCGGAGATAGGCGGCCGGCCACTGTGCGCAGTTGTTCCGACAATGGCTCCAACGAGTTTTGGGGATTATTCAACTTTCAGAGGTTTTCTCATAAATTTTTAAAATTTTTGAGACACAGATAAGTTTTGGGTAAGATTATTTTCATTATTTCTCAGACTGTGGAATATAAATGCAGTGTTTCTTAAACATAAAAAATTGGAGAAAAATTCTAAGAAAAATATATGATGAAATTAAAATTATTTGGAGATATTTTATGGTATTTGTTGAATTTTTGAGTGATTGTAAAATATTTTTGAAAATTTTAGATGGATTTTAGTTAGATTTTTCAGCATATGGGTATATAAGATTATCTGAAATTATGATATTTAAATTTTATATGATTGGTTGAAGCTTGAGAATAGAGGTTTAAATATGTGAATATTGAATTGGGTTGAATTAAGAATATGTTGGTTGTTGGAAACTTATAGAATTAAGTAATATTTTTAAATAAAATATTCGCGGGTGATTAAAAAATTACAATTCTTTTTGTGATAGCTTTATAACTTTATTAAGGACCGCGAGGTAAAATTTTAGAATTTTTAGAGCTTATTTGAGTGAATTTTTACAAAATATTAATTATAGGGATTAAAACGTAATTTTTCAAGTTTATGACTATTGTCTGATTTGGAGGATCCAGGAGGGGCCATATAATGTTGATGAGATGTGATTGTGGAAATTGAAAATTTAGGAGTATTATTTGAATCTTTTTGCAGGTTGGGTAGGTCCTAAATATAGGGGAAACTCTGCTGAATTTTCGACATAAATTATGATTGCTTCTTTAGATTTATTTTTATTTGAATTAGTACTAATAAATTCATAATAAAATTATGTAGGTGATCAGGGTCAACCATCTTCCTTCACCCAACCTCTACAGTCATCTCTGATGTACTGTGAGTAAAATATTAATTTTAATTATAATTTCGATATTATTATATGTTCAAGCATGTCCATGCATTACTTATAAATATGTATCTATGTAGTTAAATACTAGACACGTTTTATATTGCATTCATAATTGATGAAGTATCATGGATATTGTTTGTGGTAATTTGGAGCATTGTATGTGCGTTGGCGTGCGTGTAGTATGGTATTGAATATGGACAGGACGGGTAGACACGGCTTGAGAGACACTCGCTGAGACCCGGTCTTTTATGGATGAGTCGGGGTAGACACGGCTTAAGAGATACTCGCTGGGACCCCACATTTGGTTTATTAAGCGAAAGTCTGGCTTGAGAGACACTCGCTGGCAGAGGTTAGATTAAGAGAGTTGTATATGGATCAGCTTTCATATATGTACTGTTTGAACAGTATTGGGTGTGTGAGTGCTCCAAATTGCTTTTTTGTTGTTATGATGTGATTCGTATGAAAACTATGAAGGTATTGCTGTAACACCCCTCACCCGTCTACAGTGTAGCTGAGCAAGGCATATCACACTCGGTGCCAGAGTACCCTAACTTATCTTACTTTATTTCTTTAATCATTTTCAAGTTATTATCTTTTAATATCAATTATCTTTCTATAGAGAAACCAGTAGAGTTTTCCCTATTTTATTATCATTTGACGCATTTCAATATTCACCTGTTTGAAATTCAACAATATTTTCAAAATAAAATCTTATCCATGCTAATCATAATTATCTCATCAATTATTCTCATAATTTTCTCATATTTCAAGTCTCATCCATACATTTCAATTTCATAATCATTTCCATACATTTCTATTCATACTCAATTCATATGTAAAAATGTTCAAATTACGTAAATTTACATGATTTATAAACTAATTACACAAGTTCATAATTTAAATAATGTACAAAATACATAAAATAACTTATATGGGCTCTATCTACTTGCATTATTAAGGAAGTGATAACCTTGTACACTTCTGACACTTCCACAAATCTGGACTCTAAATTCTCCAGTCTAATGTCCACTGGGTTTTTACCTTTAATACCTGCGCGAAGAAACAAATCTATCGCCCTAAGCATTGCTGCTTAGTGGTGCAATAATATAATAAGGAAATAATATAACAAGTAAAAATAATTGGAGCATATTTTCTATACTCAAGAATTTTACTGAGTTCATATGAAAATTTTCATACAATATATCTTTCGTCCTTTATGTTGCTCTATAGAATCACTTCTTTCATAAAGTTTACAATAATCATTTATATCATGTACAAATAAATATAAAATTTATACTTATACTTATATTCTTATGAAAGTCATATTTGTATTGTTATATAAGTTATAAATATTCTACTAGTCTTTTTAATCACTTCCTTGATACTTTATAAGTTATTTACAATCATTTCGTAATATTTAAAATTTTTAGAACTAGTTTAATTTACTTCAGATCATTCTAAGAAACAAATTTTTGGAGCTAATTTAATTTATTTCAGAACTTCTTTTCATTTATTTACTTTCTAGCATTTTTAATTGCTAATATTCATATCTTATTTTAATAAATTAGACTGCCCAAGTAACCTACGACAAGCTGACTAAACTAGATAACAGGTCGTTAGCACTGAACACCGCGGTGCCTCGGGCCGTCATACCATGGGACGCAGAACGTCAACCACGTATGCAGTCAGTATGGCTAAAAAGCCATGATAACACATAATCGGGCATTAAAGCCATGAGTGCGGGCATAAAGCCATGAGTGCGGGCATAAAGCCATCAGTACAGGCATAAAGCCATGAATACAGGCATAAAGCTATGAATACGGGCCTTTCGCAGTACTGCTATAACGATACCCTATTTGCATGCCAAACTATCCAATCTGACATACATGTCTAGGTAATACAATGGCACATAATATCATTAAATATTAATATATTATGTTTTATGACTTCATTATTTCATGATAAATTTCAATTATAATTTATACATTCATTTGATCATTTATATGATCACAATTCACATCAATTATCCTTTTATACCATTGTACTCAAAATACTTTTCCTTTCTACAATAATGAGAACTAATGTCTCATTCATACATTAATATGGTTCATTTATTCATTCATTATGTTATTCATATTGATCATAACTCAAAACAATGGTTCACATGTACCATTGTATTCAAACATTTTTTCTTTCTCATTTATTCATTTTATGAATTTTATTTGTAATGGGCATATAAGCCCTAACTACCTATGCACATCAATTAGGTGGCTTACTTTTCATATTTCAAGCAATCCATAAAAATTTTATGGATTTCAAATTTATGGCCTTAATTTCCCTTTAATAATATAGTTCTTACACTTTGTGTCTTGTATTACTATTCACATTACTATTCATTCAAATTGTTGACTTTTTAATACATAATAAATTTATTGAACCTAAGTTCACCAAGATACCACATTTTGCATTTTATTTTTGTTGGTATTGATATCCAATACCATTTCAAAGTTTATCTTATGTTATTCAAAATTTTCATATTTTATACCCTAGGTTTATTGTTCTATTGGTCATTTGTATAGTATGAATTTGATAAAATTATCTTCATGAAAGTTGTTCCTTATTGTGTCTAATTACATTTCTTTTTTTGAATCACTCCATTTGGAGTTTTGTAGCTCAAGTTATGGTTATTTTACCATAACTGGCCGAATTGACCTATACCCAGAATTTCTGGGCAATTTGGTTCTGCCATATTTGGTGACCTAAGTTTTATTGGAAATTTGACTAGGTTATGGTCAAAATTTGAATTTGTATTCTCCATGGAAGTTGTTGGGCTATGTCTCAGCTATCTGCTGATAAAATTTCAGGTCAATTGGACCTTTCTACAATGAGTTATGACCAAATAAATAAACACTGTTCATTTGGTCATTTTGCCTAGGTAGAATGCAAGTCACCCAGATTGGGGCAATTTTTAGGTCAACTTGGTTTGGTTTTCTGGGCAGGGTTTCTTCACCAAAATTGTACCACTACGTGTCTTGTTTCATGTCCAATTGGCCTTGCACCAATTGAACCTATGCAACTCCATTTATGGCTTAAACAATACATTGGACTCAAATGTCCGAATTTCCTACATAAGAATCAATACTCCCAAATTCAATTCTCTCAACTCCACAAACTTCATTTGACATATTTGGTACTTCTAATGGTCATTAAATCATCTCAACATCTTCAAATTCTAAGCAATAATACAAAAACTAAGTTAGGTTAAAATCCTAACTTATAATTTCAATCTCAATCATACATCCATGCAATTTGATTTCTAATGCCTTAAACTTTATTAATCATCTTTACTAACTAAAACAAAATCATCAAAACCACCAAATTCATTTACTTCCTAAGGCTGCCACAAATTGAAACTTCAACATATTACAAGTTTTCTTTTCTTTTCATTCCATTTCAACTTAATCAAGCATGCTTTTCATGCTTAGGAAAAATAAAGGGTATAGTTAGTACACTAACCTCTTTGGAGCTTTACTTCTAAGCTTGGTAAACTTCACTTTTTCTTCTTCTAATTGCTGCCCTAAGCTTGCTCTAGTGGTAATGATAAGTTTTTGTGAAGGAAATATAGGCTTTTTGAGGTAATTTGGTAGGTGAGATGAAGCTTGGGTGAAGTTTGTTAATGGTGGAAGGGTGGGAGAGGGTGTGTTACGGCTGGCATGAGGAAGAAGTGAGCAGAATTCCTTTTGATTTTTCAGCCCATTTAACTATTTTAATTGGGTTTATAATGAGGTGTCAAAATGTGATTGGGTGGGAGTGCTTTAGTGACATCATGTGATGTCATAATTCTCAATTTCTTTCATTTTTTCTTTCATTTTTTTTACTCAATTTCAATTAAATTTTTAGCAATATTTATTCACATTTTATGTCATAATAATCATTTACTTAACTGGACAAGTCGGCCAAAAATCATCTTTGAAGACGAAATGACCAAAATGCCCTCCGTTTGGCTTAACAGACTAAAATTGTCTGTACCGATTGAAAATTTTTTCTAAGTATTTTCTTAGCATTCTAATGCCTTAGAAACCTCAATGACTCTTCTCTGGAGTCCCAAAAATTATTTTATGAATTTTTTCCCAGGTTTAGGGCTCCTAGCTGCGAAGTCCACAACTTCTCACTCGGTTACCCATCGCTAGGGCGCCGGCTCATTTAACTTGATTGTATTTTATTTCTAAAATTTTTCTTAAATTTTTCTTATTAATATTTGAGTTAATTATAGTTCCTCACTTTAGTTTAAATATTTTTTCAGACATTTTAGTTATCCGGACCGACACCGGTCATCGGAATAGTAGAATGTGCGGAATTGCTACAGTAAGGGTGTTACAATTCTTCCCCTCTAACAAAAATTTCGTTCTCAAAATTTACCTGACATAAGCAATCGACGAACTGCTACCTCCTTACTTCTACACCTTTCCGTGTTATCATACTTCACTTTCTCCTTAGTCTCAATCATATCCTCAAATAGTTCTGTACTTATCATTTTTCACCTTAAATACAGTCTCCTTCTCATATCCATTCGCTATCTCATTATCTCTTCACTCTCTTATTCCATACCTTAATATAAAATAAACAGGAAATACAGATTTGCAGTAGTGTCACCTTAACTCTTATGAATGCAATGCATGATATGCAGTCTATCTAAGTCCAGAAACGCCTAAACCGCGCTCTGATACCAATAAATATAACAACCCTTACCCGTCTACAGTGTAGCTGAGCAAGGCATATCACACTCGATGCCGGAACACCCTAACTTATCTTATTTTATTTCTTTAATCATTTTCAAGTTATTGTCTTTTAATATCAATTATCTTTCTATGGAGAAACCAGCTGAGTTTTCCCTATTTTATTATTATTTGGCGCATTTCAATATTCACCTATTTGAAATTCAATAATATTTTCAAAATAAAATCTTATCCATGCTAGTCATAATTATCTCATCAATCATTCTCATAATTTTCTCATATTTCATATCTCATCCATACATTTCAATTTCATAATTATTTCCATACATTTCCATTCATACTCAATTCATATGTAAAAATGTTCAAATTACGTAAATTTACATGATATATAAACTAATTACACAAGTTCATAATTTAAATAATGTACAAAATACATAAAATAACTTATATGGGCCCTATCTACTTGCATTATTAAGAAAGTGATAACCTTGTACACTTCTGATACTTCTACAAATCTAGACTCTAAATTCTCCAGTCTAATGTCCACTGGGTTTTTACCTTCAGTATCTGCGCGAGGAAACAAATCCATCGCGCTAAGCATTGCTGCTTAGTGGTGCAATAATATAATAAGAAAATAATATAATAAGTAAAAATAATTAGAGTATATTTTTTATACTCAAGAATTTTACTGGGTTCATATGAAATTTTTCATACAGTATATCTTTCGTCCTTTATGTTGCTCTTTATAATAACTTCTTTCATAAGTTTACAATAATCATTTATATCATGTACAAATAAATCTAAAATTTATACTTATACTTATATTCTTATGAAAGTCACATTTGTATTGTTATATAAGTTATAATTTTTCTACTAGTTTTTTATCACTTTTTTTATACTTTCTAAATTGTTTACAATCATTTCGTAATATTTAAAATTTTTAGAACTAGTTTAATTTACTTCAGATCATTCTAAGGAACAAATTTTTGGAGCTAATCTAATTTGTTTCAGAATTTCTTTTCATTTATTTACTTTCTAGCATTTTCAATTGCTAATATTTATATCTTATTTTAATAAATTAGACTGCCCAATTAACCTACGACAGGCTGACTAAACTGGATAAAGGGTCGTTGGCACTGGACACCGCGGTGCCTCGGGCCATCATACCATGGGAAGCAGAACGTCAACCACGTATGCAGTTAGTATGGCTAAAAAGCCATGATAACACATAATCGGGCATTAAAGCCATGAGTGCGGGCATAAAGCCATCAGTACAGGCATAAAGCCATGAATACGGGCATAAAGCCATGAATACAAGCATAAAACCTTTCACAGTACTGTTATAACAATACCCTATTGGCATGCCAAACTATCTAATCTGACACACATGTCTAGGCAATACAATGGCACATAATATCATTAAATATTAATATATTGTGTTTTATGACTTCATTATTTCATGATAAATTTCAATTATAATTTATACATTCATTTGATCATTTATATGATCACAATTCACATAATTTATCCTTTTATACTATTGTACTCAAAATACTTTTCCTTTCTACAATAATGAGAACTAATGTCTCATTCATATATTAATATGGTTCATTTATTCATTCATTATGTTATTCATATTGATCATAACTCAAAACAATGATTCACATGTACCATTGTATTCAAACATTTTTCCTTTCTCATTTATTCATTTTATGAATTCTATTTGTGATGGGCATATAAGCCCTAACTATTTATTCACATCAATTAGGTGGCTTACTTTTCTTGTTTTAAGCAATCCATGAACATTTCATGGATTTCAAATTTATGGCCTTATTTTCCCTTTAACAATATAGTTCTTACACTTTGTGTCTTTGTATTACTATTCACATTACTATTCACTTAAATTATTGACTTTTTAATACATAATAAATTTATTGAACCTAAGTTCACCAAGATATCACATTTTGTATTTTATTTTTGTTGGTATTGATTTCCAATACCATTTCAAAGCTTATCTTATGTTATTTAAAATTTTCAGATTTCATATCCTAGGTTTACTGTTCCATTGGTCATTTGTACAATAGGAATTTGATAAAATTGCCTTCATGAAAGTTGTTTCTTATTATGTCTAGTTACATTTCTTTTTTTGAATCACTCCATTTGGAGTTTTGTAACTCAAATTATAATCATTTTACCATAACTGATCGGATTGACATGTACCCAGAATTTCTGGGGCAATTTGGTTCTGCCAGATTTGGTGACCTAAATTTGGTTGGAAATTTGATTAGGTTATGGTCAGAATTTAAATTTGTGTTCTCCATGAAAGTTGTTGGGCTATGTCTCAGCTATCTGCTGGTAAAATTTTAGATCAATTGGACCTTTTTACATTGAGTTATAACCAAATGAATAAACATTGTTCATTTGGTTATTTTGCCCAGGCAGAATACAAGTCACCCGGATTAGGGTAATTTTTAGGTCAACTTAATTTGGTTTTCTGGGCAGGGTTTCTTCACCAAAATTGTGTCATTATATGTCTAGTTTCATGTCCAATTGGCCTTGCACTAATTGAACCTATATAACTCCATTTATGGCTCAAACAATACATTAGACTCAAAAGTCTGAATTTCCTGCATAAGAATCAACACTACCAAATTCAATTCTCCCAACTCCACAAACTTCATTTGACATATTTGGCACTTCTAATGGTCATTAAATCATCTCAATATCATCAAATTCCAAGCAATAATACAAAAACTAAGTTAGGTCAAAACCCTAACTTATAATTTCAATCTCAATCATACATCCATGCAATTTGATTTCTAATGCCTTAAACTTCATTAATCATCTTTACTAACTAAAACAAAATCATCAAAACCATCAAATTTATTTACTTCCTAGGGATGCCACAAATTGAAACTTCAACATATTCCAAGTTTTCTTCTTTTTTTTTTCATGCCATTTCAACTTAATCAAGCATGCTTTTCATGCGTAGGAAAGATAAAGGGTATGGTTAGTGCACTAACCTCTTTGGAGCTTCACTTCTAAGCATGGTAAACCTCACTTTTTCTTCTTCTAATTGCTGCCCTAAGCTTGCTCTAGTGGTAATGACAAGTTTTTGTGAAGGAAAGATGGGCTTTTGAGGTGATTTGGTAGATGAGATGAAGCTTGGGTGAAGTTTGTTAATGGTGGAAGAGGGAGAGGATGTGTTACGGCTGGAATGAGGAAGAAGTGAGCAGAATTCTTTTTTATTTTTCATCCCATTTAACTCCTTTAATTGGGTTTATAATGAGGTGTCAAAATGTGATTGGGTGGAAGTGCTTTAGTGACATCATGTGATGTCATAATTCCCAATTTCTTTCATTTTTTCTTTCATTTTCTTTTCTACTCATTTTCAATTAAATTTTTAGCAATATTTATTCACATTTTATGTTATAATAATTATTTACTTAACTGGACAAGTCGGCCAAAAATCATCTCTGAAGACGAAATGACCAAAATGCCCTCCGTTTGGCTTAACAGACTAAAATTGTATGTACCGATTGAAAAATTTTCTAAGCATTTTCTTTGTATTATAATGCCTTAGAAACCTCAATAACTCTTCTCTGGAGTCTCAAAAAATATTTTATGAATTTTCTCCAGGGTTTAGGGCTCCAAGCTGCGAAGTCTGCAACTTTTTACTGGGTTACCCATCGCTAGGGCACCGGCTCATTTAATTTGGTTGTATTTTATTTTTAAAATTTTTTCTAAATTTTTCTTATTAATATTTGAGTTAATTATGGTTCCTCACTTTAGTTTAAATATTTTTTTCAGACATTCTAGCTGTCCGGACCGATACCAGTCACCGAAACAGTAGAATGTGCGGAATTGCTACAGTGAGTGTGTTACAATTGCATTCCACTCTTTAGGATGCATTAGCTTTAGATAGTTATAGAAATTGTGGTTAAAATTTATATTTTACTCTTTGAGTCGAACGCTCACTTCTGTTCACCTATTTTTTTCAGACTATAGGAGGAGTTCTTTTGCAGAGCAACCTGCTTTCTTCCTTGCAGGTTTAACGTCGATTATTTAATTATTTTATTATTTTTTCTAAATTTGAAATCTAGAACTTCGCATGTGGTAGTAGTAGAATGGGCCTTGTTAGAAATCATGTTAATTTAAATTTTTGAGATTAATAAATGAAGATTTGTATGGTATTTAAACAATTTGTAAGTGATGGTATCAGGGTTGAGCAGGGTTCCTCTGACTTCAGTTTTTTATGATTATCAGATTGGATTGACCTGAATAAAAATATTTTATTTTATTTACATGTTGGGCCTAAGTTTTTGGACATTTGTTATGGATTGAGAACAGTAAGGCTTACTACGGGTTTTGTAAGCTTTATGCCGGCTTAAGTCCTAGTGCCGGTCTGGCCCATGGGATCGGGTCGTGACAAGTTGTTCATTTTATATGAAATTTATTATCATTTTATGAGATTGATATTCCATTGTGAATTTAAAATTTTTTTCTAGAGTTAATATAGAGAAAATAAATAATCAAATATTATTAAAAAAAATATATAATATTAATATATTATAATTGAATTGACTTTAAAAGTTATCAAGATTATAATATTTTAATATTATTAGATATATCTTTTTTATATAAGTGACTAAATAATTCTTTATCAATTAACAACGCGTGATTATGTAATTTTATCTTGATAAAATGCTATTATAAGTTTATTTGATTTTAAAATTTTATCAAAAATATGAGTTAATAACTAAATTTATAAAAAATTAATTTAAATAAATACACGTATATATAAAGATTTTGTAGTAAAAATAGGTGTCATTTGGCCCTTCATTTTACAACATAGAAGTATCACCGTTGATATTTTAAAAAAATAATTAAATTTTTTTCAAATTTTTAAATATATACACTTTAATTTTTCTGGTTTTGATTTGTAAAAATGAAAAAAAATATTTATTTGAAAACTCAAATTTTTTGATGACAAAATTTTAAATATTTTTCTAATTAATAAAATTACTTATTTACCCTCAATTGTTGAAAATTTTTCCGTCTATTTCCCTTAAGATAGTCTGCATTCCATAGCTAGAAAAAATACAGGCAAGTGCAAGGTTTTACAAAGAGGAACTATAAATCCTCAATAAATTTTAGAATATTTTTGGTGGTCTTCTATCACTCACTATGAATTCTTCAAGAAATAAAGAATTAAACCTCAAATAATCATATATATATATATATATATATATATATATATATATATCAAATATATTGAATAATCACTCACCCTCACAGGCAAGAAAAATTTGATAGAAGGATGTTGTCATAAAAAAAAAAAAAATTAAGCTGCCATTGGATATTTTTTTTTTCAGAGATAAAGAGATCTTTATTAATAATTAAGGGATTTGAAGCCCAATATAAATAGTCTATTATAAAAAAAGCCCCGAGGGCTAAAAGAAATAAGTCTAAGTGAACAGAAACCCAACACATTTGTTAAAAAGCTAACTAAGGCAGGTAACCCATCCGAAAAACTCTGAACTCAAAAAATCTTGACACACAAGGGCTGCCAACTTGAGGACGAGAAGGAGATTAATTGCAAAACAAGTCTCATTTCATCTTTAAGCTTTCATCGGCAAGAGACTAAAGCAAACTGACACACGATGCTTGGGTCATACACGGCGAAACACCTAACAATAAAAGGTCTCAAATAAGAGAAACACAGGAAAAGAGCAGAGAAACTGAGAAGAAGACATTACTTTTTGGCAACTGACTCGTACCTTCCAGGTAAGAAACCTTCATTAGTCACCCTACGAGCTGCCACCAACTCACTGAATCCTCACACTGACTTGATTAATGGAGGTTTTTACAAAGCATCTGACTTAATTTGGAGACCATAGTCATAGCAAAATACCTACATGCAACCACAACCTAGGCAAATAAAAAAAAAAAAAACCCATAATCACGAAATCTGCCTTTAAAAAACAACTACAATAGCAAAAACAAAAGATTAAAACAGGACAAAAACTACACCCTCGCACTGAAGCATTTCTTGCTAACAAATCAATAGCTAGAAAATATATGTACACCCCACCAGAAGTGGGGAGGAATAAGAACCCACATTCAGCAAGGAACGCAACCTTTCGCTATATATTAAACTACTTATATAGTACCACAAATTATTTTTTTGACCCCATTAAAATTTTTAAAAATATTATTATATTTAATAAATTTAAATTTATTAGATATTCACACTAAATACTAAATATTTTATTTTTCCTTATAAAAGTACTCAATATTTTAATTTTTTAAAATAAATAATAAAATATAAAAAAGTCAAAATCTATCCATTAAACTCTAAAAATAATATCTTTTTTCTCTATGACTATTTCTTTTCTAATTTTTATATCTATTATTTATCATATTCACAAAATCACAATTTATTTATCTAAAATATTATTTTTGTTATTCTTTTCTCTCATTTTATAACAATTGACTTTTTTTTTGTGTCAATAAAATTAGTGAACAAGCTCAATTTTATAAGGTAAATTAAAAATGATCTCGCTAAAAAACAAATTCAAACGAAGAAAAATCTATTATATCTATTAGATTATTTAATTTCCTTATGAAATTAGTATTAATATTATTAGTTATATTTGTAATTCTACGATGAAAATTATAAAAACTCGATTGTAAAATTGAATGGGAGATCAGTTGCACATGATTATTTGATTAAATATATTGAAAAGCTTTCAAAAAATAAAAATTCATTGAGGACAATAGTAAATTTAATATTATAGCTGTTTATAAAATTATGTTTTTTTTTCACTCAATTATATGTTGAAAATTTTATTTTCTTTCTCAATAAATAAATTATTATTGCATATAATTTTTCTTTTAATTAAGTAAAACAAAATTTATCAAATTCCTGGCTCCATTCCATGGCTTTCATCTTCATTTCCATTCCCTTCTTTCCGTCCATTAACTCTTCCACAAGCCTCTCAACTTCGTATCTCTTTACATCACCGCTCATTTCCATGCCTACGCCCCATTCTATGCAGCAGTATCGGCAATTTATTTGTTGTTCTGCAGAGCAAGGCCATCAAATCATTGGCAACCCAAATGCTTTAATTTCAAGTGTTGAGTTACATCCATTGTCTGCTAAGAAGCCCCCACTGGTTGGGTGGCTTAGCATTTGTTCCTGAGGGCACCAACTTGCTAAAAAGCCTCTCTCTCATCAATGTCGCAAACTTCGGCAGGAGAACCGCGGTCGGCAACAA
The DNA here is from genome assembly GCF_030052815.1 of Hevea brasiliensis. Taxonomy (NCBI): domain Eukaryota; kingdom Viridiplantae; phylum Streptophyta; class Magnoliopsida; order Malpighiales; family Euphorbiaceae; genus Hevea; species Hevea brasiliensis. Next base: position 60,873,272 of record NC_079508.1, read on the forward strand.
GGTTAGGCCTGGTGACCCACAAAAAGTTTTTGTTGCTAGCAGCAAGTATCCAAGCAAACTCTACCAATTTGTCAATTATCATGACAATCATTCTTCCAAATAAACTCACATAACTGAGTTGGGTTCCTTTGAATCGAGCCATTCAAGACACCCAGATTCTTCTTTCTATTAATTTTTTGATCCAGTGGACTTCAGCCCACCATCTTTCACCTTATTGAGAAGAAGTTGAAGGGAGCCTATGGAGTAGACAGGAGGTAAATGCTGACAGTGCAGCTAAAACCTCATGCCCTAACAAATCAAATATATTGAAGACAATAGCATGAGGCCTTTTGAGCTCTTTCAGTCTCTGAGACTAGAAAATTTAGCATAAAGTTTTTGGGATCTGCAGTTCTGATAAAACTTGGGATATCCCTCAAGCGGATGTCTGGAATCCAATATATAACAGTATCATCATTGGATAAGCAACTCTTATCTGCGATTTAAAAGAAAAATCCAGTGAATTTAATTATATACTTAATAAATGTGATTAATACTAAACTTATACTTTTTAAAAAAGTGGATTAAGTAATATAATTAAAATAATATTAATAAGCTTTGTTATATATATATACATAATAAGTCGCATGCACTATGCAGTCCACAATGCAGAAATGGGTTGGGGGGTGCAAACATCGCCTGCGTTTGTAAACAAGTAATTAAGCTGCTTGGGTAATAAGTGAAATTATGTATATTTCACAGAACAGGAGCCATTCTTCCTTCAAATACAGAGAGATACATATTAATTTAGTGCTAGCAAGTAGCAAATAATTCCCAACAACTAGAAACCAGCAAGTTCCATTAATTTCTTCCAAGCTGGACGGCTTGAAATATCCTGCCACCAAGCATTAACATTCTCCCTCTCTCTCACCAAATGGCACATTCCAACTTCATTCACCAGATATCTAATTCCAGGCAAATGGCTCAAATCAGCAAGAGTAAATGAATCTCCAGCAAGATACTTGCTCTTGGACAATCTTTGCTCATACACATCGAGCACCTGCTCCAGCTTCTGCTCGCAGCTGTGGACTAACTTCAAGTCCCCTGGCTGCCCCATCCTTGGCAAGATCACAAGTTGAAACACCAGATTGTACACCAAATCGTTGAGGTTGTGGGCTTCCACTTCCAGCCATTGGTCCACTAGAGCTCTCTCTTCCAATGTCTTTCCAACTAGGTTAGGCCCACGGTCTGCGTATTTCGCTGCGTAGTACCTTATGATTGCCCTAGATTCTAATGGCAATTTCCAATACATAAATATTTATTTTTATAACATCAAAAACGGAAAATAGATGCAAATTGCAAATAGTTTTTACTATTTTTTATTTAATTTTATAACAAAATAAACGCCTGTATAAGTTGAGAGGGGTTGTGTTTCAGTTTTGAAATTAACTCATGTTTATTTTACGGAAAATGTTTTTTTATATATTTTTTAATATTTAAAATATTTAAAAAAATTGGTAAAAAATTAAATCATTTTAAAAGAGAAAATTATTTTTTTATGTTTTAAATTTTAATAATTTTATTAAAATGTGTATTACTTTTTTTATATTTTGATAATAATAATAATAATAATAATAATAATAATAATAATAAACACATACAATTAATTTAATATTACAATCAAATAATAAATTTTTTTTAAAAAATATTTTTAATATATAAATTATTTTTTTAAAATAAATAGAGTCTAAATTAGTATAATTACATATAAAATCTTATTATTAATATATTCTACTTTCTTGAATATTAATTTATTGATTTTCAATTATTTTAATTAATTATATTTCGATTATAATTTTTTTCTTTGAGATATCACAGCTTCCGTTATGTATGTATATATTTGTATTAGAAAAATTATATATATTTATTTATTTATTGTAAAAAATTGCCTAAAAATATATTTTTTTTAAAGGTCGGAAATAAGTTAAGGATAAGACGGTCTTACCAAAAAGCTGTAAATCACCCTCCTCCACGACAGGAACTTGCCCAAATGGCTGGGATTAGAAACAGAAAAATGACATCGTTATCAGAACAAGCAATAAACATTGATGCTGAGCAACATGTAAAAAGGGAAAATTTTTTATTAGATTTATCTTCTGTAGTTTTAAAATATAAATATGCAGATCATATATTTAATAGATAGATCTAATATATATCTTGTGTCTTGTCTATATACCTGTTTGAGAAGGAAGTCAGGCCGTTTGTGCTCTCCAGAAGCAAGATCAACATGAAGAATCTCAAACTCCACATCCTTCTCCAAAAGGCAAGCCAATACCCTCTGTGGGCAGGCAGCTTGCACTGGACCATAAACCTTCACTACCATTTTCTAATCCTTGTGTATGTTTTAGCCAAGAGAAGGGTTCTAGTCTTTTGCTTATTATGATATCCAAAAACACTTGATTTTATAGCTGAAATAGTTTGGTATATGCTGTAAGTTGTAACCCCCATATGCATGTCATCCTCCATTCCATAACAGCACAAATCTTCTTAATTTCAAGTCTTAAAGGGTGCAGAGTCTTATAGAGGTATGAATATATGATATTATATGGTGGTTGCCACGTGAGTTCTCCCATACAATTACTAGTACAACTGCTTTTTTTGGATTTTATCTATTCGATTTTTTTAGTATTTTATTTTATTGAGCTTTGATTGACCCACTTACTAAGAATAAACAATAAAAAAATAAAATTTAATTGAATAATTCTTAAAACTTGAATAAAATTTTAATACGAGTAAGAAAATTATTTAAAAAACATATAAATTAAATAAGAATAATATTTTAAAATTTAATAAAAAAATAAGCTACAACTAATTAAGAATAAAAATACATTAGATAATATGAAATAGGATGAAAATTGTTTTTTTGTCAAATGAAGCTGTACACTAAGGGCGTTTGGTTCCAATTTTGGTTCAGCTTGGGATTTGGTTAGGAATCAGAATCGAATTAAAATTTTAAAATAGTTCCAGTTCAATTTTTCATTATTTTGATTATGGTTCAATATAATTCTCAGTTCTTCAGTTTCGATTCGGTTTAGTACGGTTCTGATTGGATTATTAGTTTTTAAAACAATTTTATATCATTATTTCCTTAAAAAGTCATTCTTAAATTAGTATTTAAATTTTAAATTTGATTATTAATACATAATATATCATATAATATATCTTTTAGTTATACTTAAGGTGTATATATATAATTTATGATTAAATATATTATATAATATAATAATATAAATATATTATATAATATACATTTTAATTATTTATTAATCATATAATATTTAACTATAAGATATAAATATAATTAAAAATTTATATATATATATATATAAAAGATAATAGTATATTTATAATTAAGAATTATAAAATAATTTAATATATTTATAACTAAAATTATAAAGAAAATATAAAAAATAAAATATAATATTATATTATATTTAATTCATGATTATATATATATATATAAATATGTATAATTTTATTGAAAATATATAATATATCTAAAAAAATATAAAAAAATATATATATAAATTTAATTTATGATTCGATATGATTTTAATTGAATTTTGATATAATTTTAATTTGATTCTTAATAAAAAATTAAAATTAAATTAAAATATTAAAATAAATTTAATTTGATACGATTTTTGTCAATTAGCTACGATTTTTCAAGAACCGTAAACCTAGTGTGCACGCCCCCTTAATATGAGACACGTACCGCTGAAGAATTGGAATCCTGATTGCTGCACTTGGTACCATTGTGGAGTGGAGTGGGGTGGGGCCTCACATCTAGCACCAGTGTGGATCTCGAAAATCAAGATTGTCAACTTTTTACGCTGCATTACCCTCTTGTTATTTATTATAAAATTATGAGGATGATGTTTTAATTTAGATTAAACTTCAATCCTAAAATTTTATAATATTATTGTTATCTACACTAAGAAGCTCAAATTATAACTGAACATCCAATACTCCATGCCTTGAAATAAATTGAATTCATCATCATTACTTTTAATGAATATTTGCTGCATTATGAATACAGCTGCGAAGTACATATTATGAACTTTTTTTCCTAATCCTTTTCTTCTGTATATGATTTAGAAATTGATGTTCATGGTTCCATATATATATGTATCATGGCGATGTCATAGGAGATGACATTCTTGATGACCTAACAAATGATCTTGCATATGCAATTGGCAAGAAAGCCAGCTTCGTGGCTTTGCTCACGTAAGCCCTCTTTGTGAAGTTGTCATAATCATTTGCTTCTATCTCGTCTAGTATTTGCCGGTATAAGAGTAAGGATGCCCATACCTGCAATGCCAAGAAACAGCATATGTTGTAAATGCACATAACATGCTCCAAAACTAAATCATAAAGCGAACAAATCGATCGTGATCCTAAATGAGGTCGGGAAAATTTCTGTTGATGGTTGAGAAGATATGATACTGCCATCTATGCTACCCATGATCGCTATTGAATCCCTAACCCTTCATTGAATAACCTACATAGAAACTACTACAGAATATTTGCACGTATCCCTGATTAACTGTTGTTTAATCAGGGATTATCACAGTGCCATTTGCAATTGACAAAGGATTTTGATGGTTTACCGGCCATCTACTTGCAGCACTCAGCTCTGTTACTCCTTTCTCTGCCTCATTGAAGAACATCCTAGCTCTCCTAATCTGATTCTTCATGAAATTTCTCCATTTATCCGTCAATTTTCCAGCAAATATGTCATCATCTGAAAGCCCTGCCTGTGCTAGCTCATCCTGTGGTAAATAAATCCTTCCTCTTCTTGCACTGGAAAAAGCTCACCCACAATAAACAGAGAAAAAAAAGGAAAAAAAAAAGAAAAAAAAGTAAGATACTATTCCAGCGAACAGATTACAATCATTTAACATAGAGGAAGAGAAAAGGGAAAAAGAACTTGCAAGGTGCATTGTCTGGATATCAATATCTTTTATTTTCAAAACCCTTCTGATATTAGAAATTAAGGTCTTACTCATTTATATTCATCAAGGACTCGTTCCTAACTGAAACACCTACATAGGCCTCCAGGCACTCTTCATTTTTTTTGTTGGGCAAGTTCCAGGCACTACACTACAAATGGGAATTGAAATTTGCAGCGTGAAACACTAGGTACTTACTCCTCTCCAACATCCCTGAGTATGTTGGTCAGCTGATTCGCTATTCCTAATGCCAAAGCAGCATTATAAACACTCTCAGTTGATGCCTGTGATTCAGGTGCAATGCCCATGACTGGAACACTCATTAATCCAACCGTCCCAGCAACATAATAACAGTAAAGATAAAGCTCATCAAAGTTCTTATATCTAGACTTCTTCAGATCCATCCTCATTCCTTCAATCATATCTTTGAATGGCTGAAGCAAAAGATCAAAAGAATCAGAAAGAAAAGGTTAGTGTGACATGCAATATCATCCAATTTACTAGGAGAAATTGCACCATTGCACCAAAGGGGATGATCAACAGGTTGGAATTAACCTCATAAAAACCAAAAATGAAATCAAGATTCTGATTAAAGGGTGCAGCTGCAAATAATTTTGACAGAAAAAAAAAGAGAAAAATCTAGTATGAAATATTAAGAAAGGGAACACAAAGAGAGTATCCATAGGCTGCAGAAAGTTGCCCTAAACATGATCAACAACTTGTAGACCCTGCCTACAAAATCCAGCTTCAAATGTACACACAGACACTTAAATGCGCAAGTCCATGGCCATTAAAGCAACATGTCTAATTTATTCTTATATTTGTTTTTTTTAATCCAAATTATGGAAAAGGAAAACATAAAATGGTGAATAGAAAAAAAAAAAAAGAAAACCACTACTAAAGAGAAGTCAAGCAAATTTGGCATGTCAGCATGAGACACCCTTAGTTTTCAGTAATTTCAAAATCCATAGATGTAAGAACTGAAGGATGATTCACAAATTCAAATTCCAGTTGAAGAATAAAAATTGGAACCAAACACAGAACTGGCACAACATAAGCACACTAGAAAATAATCTGTGGCTTCATGACATTATGAAGCCTAGAATTATTTTCTAACAATTATTCTCTTTTCTAGACATAATTTAACTTCAAAAAAAATGCCTAACCTGAATATCAACAGGAAATTTAGTGACAGTATCTGATAAAGCAGCATCAAGCATATCAAATGGACGACCTTGGAAAAGATCTTCCAACCTTGCCTCCCACCTATCTAAAGCTGTTGGCGTTATGTGTGAAGCATTAGGCCCATCAACAAGCTCATCTGTTCTTCTACACCACACTACATGTGCAGAGAGCAGTATAAGAAACACAAAAGAAAAACATTTCTTTCTCTTCTTTTATTTTTATGTACTTTTTAAGATGGCAACCAGTATTCTAGAATTTGATTCTCCTACCTCTATGCCTATTAAAAAAGAAATTCTATAAATCCATCTTTCCTTTTAATTAGAATCTGATGGTATGGACACTGGTTCTGGTCCATGTAGGGATTATGTACTCATATTTGTCATATAAGGAACAACTAGGAAACCTGAACATTGTTCAATTTTGAACGCATTTTTTCTGAGACTTTCATGCGAAAGCAATTGGAGTATCTAACTATAGAAACCATTCAGATTTTGGTCTCTTATTCTGGCAGAATCTGCCAGTTTTGCTTATGCAGGAGTTTATTAGTGTTCTCCAATTTGTAGACTAACCATAGAGGAGAAATTTTTAAGATCAAATAACCCAAAAAAAACAAGGAAAAAAAACCTTGGATGGAACATTCAGTTAAGAGGACTCGATATATTTTGCTAAATTAGGTTTTGGTTAAAGGTACTAAATGCCAGTACCTCATACATTTGTTTATGATAAGAGGAAGAAATGTGCTTCACCTCTGTGAATTCAATGAGCAGCCCAAGATTGCTGAGATCAAATCTCAACTTTATCAAGGTTAGGAGGGAAGTAGACAGAATGGTGGAAGGCTATTCCCCCACAATACCTTCCCAACCCACAGGGGGTGGAGTTTCATAGTGCAGCCATGGATTAAAGGAAAAAGGAAATGAAATTTTAGTAACAGAATTTATATTTGAAACACTGCTCTTTCATAGAAAAAGAAAATTGTAATTCATATGATTCATATTATATAAGATATGAATTCAATATCAGCATGCACTCAATCTCAGCACAAACTCAACCAGGATTGAATGTTGCATGATACATGAAACAACATGTCCTTGTCAAATAAAATTGGCCTAGCTTGCAATTATGTCCAAAATTCTAAAAATCTACTAAAAACCTTTATATTTCAATACACACACACACACAAAGTAGGATTAGAATTACCCCATCCAAATTCTCAAAGCCCTTTTATAACTAAAACTATATGCACTTGCTTCAATTTATTATAAAGAGCAGGGATTAGAATCAAATATCTAACTCACCATATATTGCCCATATAGCTCTTCGCCTTTCAGAGGTCATTAACAGAGTTCCTGGCAGAGAAAAACATAAGCAGATGAGAATAGAATCTCCACTAACAACAGGTTGCAAGAAATAACACCAGTAACGACCTGAAATTAGAATTCAGGTACATGTACATGCATATATAAGAGACAAAAGAAGAAGAAAGCTAACCCAAGTAAAATGTCTTGGCATACTCAGCACAAACTTGTCCAGAACGATCGTAAGCTTCGCTCAACAAGCTCAAAGTCCCTGGAAGCACAATATCTGGTTTGACGTCAGGATCCTCACTAGACCTCAATTGCCTTTTAACCAAGGCTGCTTGCTTCAGCACCACACTGTATACCTTCTCCTCAGACGAGACGGCCATTTCTCCTGCCGGACTTGCTACCATGCTCGATATTACAGGTAATTTGCTTCCACTACCTATACAAGGATTCCCCAAATCTATGTTCACTGAGCTGGGCTTCCATTTCAGGTTCCTTCCCTTTTTTGCTTTTCCCTTAAACAGCAAACTCCGATCCACAGAACCAAATTTGGCTGAATCTAAAACCCGTACCGAATGGAAGAACCCAAAGGAGTTGGAAACTTCTGCATTGGGAATGGCAACCCATAGTAATGCTACAGTCATGTTCAGAAGAAGATTCCTTAGCTATCTATCAGTCTGTTCTAAAAAATTTCCCTCCTTCTACAGTCTTAATAATTTAACAAATAAAAAATAAAACTTTATTTTACCCAAAAATAAAACTTTATTTTACCCAAAAAAAAAAAAAAACTTTGTCCTTTTAAAGATAACCACTTCGTCTTTAGAGGGAAAGATCAAAAAGAAAACGAGCTTTATCCAAACAAAACCAACTCGGACCAATTCTCAAGGGGATTGAAGAGCAAAGGGAGCTCTGTTTAAGCCCTCTGTAAAAAAACCAAGAACCATAGTTAGTTACTATAAGAGAATTACAGAGACAAATTAGAAAGACAGAACCTCGAAAACAACTACTATAAGTGAAAAAAAAAAAAGCTAGAAGAAGAACTCACACAATGGGATCTCTAGAGAAAGCAGTGTTACAGTTCTTTTGGCACCAAGCAAAAATAAGAAAAGAAAAAAGCAAGCTTTGACGGGCAACTGTCGATGACTGCTTTCACATCTGAATTCACATCTTTCTGTATATTCCAAAACTGTAAATTATATGAGAAAAAGGAATATACAAAAAGGAAAATTCAAAATTATAAAGCAAAAAAGAAAAGAAAAAAAAAGAAAAAAAAAAAGAAAGAAGAAGGCCTTTTGCTAATGTTCAGAACCACTCAAACGGAGCATCCAAATCCAACAAATAAAGACAAAATTTTAAAATCACAGGATTAAAAAAGAAAAAAACTATTGGCCGCTGAGCTCTCCCATCCTCCGTAGCCTTGAAACGTTTTTTTTTTTTTTTTTTTTTTTAAATAATTTAAAATTGATATATTATGTTATATTTTTTAATGTTTTTATTTAATTCACTTAGAGAAAAAATTAACTAAATATTTGAATTTTGTTGATAAATATATTTTTTTAAAAACAAAATTATTAAATTTTTTTCTTTAGTTATTTTTATTGATGATAACATTTTATTATATCATGTTGAGATTTTGGTAATTAATGTGTTTATTGTAAATAATAATAAAAAAAAGTAATAAATAGTATTGTTAGATTCGAATTGGAGATTTGAGTCAGCTAAGGTATTGAGTGAATGAATAATGATTTTAATTTTGAAATAAAAAAAATAACTATTAAGATAGCATAACTGATTTTAGTTTTAAACATATTTTATAAAATGTTGAATTTAATTCTTTATATTAATACTTAAAAAATAAATTTTATTAAATAATTAAACTGATTAAATTAATTAATTAACATCAATTTTCTTATTCAACCACTAAATAAATCGAGTCGTATTAAATTATTTTTTATTTAACTCATTATATTTTTATAATATATTTTACCGTTGCCATAAAATAAAAATTATTTCCAAAATTTTAATAAATAAGTAAATATACTGAATAGTTTTTAAAATTTTAATAAACATTATTTACTCATCATTTTATTCATATATAATATTTTACATATTATTTGTTAATACATTAATAATTAGTCATATAATTAATTTATATAACTTTATTTTTTTCTCTTGTAATGTCTGCCCTTCTCTCATATTATTTTAATCACGCACGACTCTAACCGCTTTTAATTAACTTCCTCGCTAAAATCTTTTTATAATATCTCGAGTGTTCTTGGCTTTTCTTGGCTTTTTTTTGTCTTAGGGAGGAAGTATACAAAAGTTTCCATCCTTCACTGATTTTGGATTAATTCCAATAATATAATTAAAATATTTTTCATATTTTTTAAATAATATTTTCACAATTTACAAGTGACCCTTAATAAAAAGGAATGTTGCTTGTTTAATTTTACGATATTTTCATAAAATAAATTATAAATTAAAATGTGGTCATTTGAATTTCTTTATATATATATATATATATTTTAAAATTGCTTCTATTTATGAATACGAAGCAATTAAAAAAAAGTAGTCCAGGAGCAATGCATAGATGAGACAGAAAAGAGCAGGACACGTGGGAAGATCACCCAATTAGTGAAAGATAACGTTATCAAATGGAAAGCAGCAAGACTGCGCTGTGATTGTGCACGTGGCAGTCTATGAGTGAAGAGTTAAAGGTAACATTGGATCACGGAGAGAGAGGATAAGAGAAAGTGGAGGTGGTGGCGGTGGAAGTGGAGGTGGGGCACTTAAGTCGAAGTCAGTGAGTGGATCTACTATTCAATAAGTGGGAAAATTGGCTCGCATTGTTTTTACTTTTTAAAGCTTTTTATTTTTTTTTTACACTCTTTTATCTTTCTTTTTTTTTTTTGCTTAAAATGTAAATAAACCCTTAAAATAAGTTAAAAAAAGTACAATTAAATTTTCGAAGAGGGTTTGACACGTGGCCAAGTTTCCTTTGTCTAATGCTTATTGGCTATTACACGCATACACAGCTCCTGTTACGTTTTGCCATTTAAGGTGATATTAAAATTTTAAATTAATATATCCAATATTATATTTGTTTTCCCTGCTTGTATATTAATAATAATGTATTGCTTAGACCACTACTCTTTTAATTGCATGACCATTCTCCACCATTTTAGATATACTTTATGTATTTATATATCTACAGTGCGTTCAAATATTGAATCATTTAATTGTGAAAATGGTTAGATAATTCGATTGTAATGCCTTTTAATTTTTAAATAATTATTTTATATATAAATATTTTATTTTAATTTATGGTATTGTGAGTTTTGCATAGGTACTTTCGTTTCGTGGAAATTCGATCGTCTTCTGGATCTGTAATTTCAGACCAAGCAGATAAGTTGCCGAAATCATTTCATAACTGAATCAAAATTATAGGCTACCTTACCATTTGTAGATACCCCGGACGTGTTCCAAGAGTCATATAATTGGTATAGGTAAATCCGAACCTCAAGTTTCTTCGATTATTTAGTACCGAGTTTATATTAAAAATTCATAAAATATTCATGGAAGGTTATAAAATTATAATTCATTTTGTATTAGCTTTGTAATATTGCTAAGGACTACGGGGCAAAATTTTAGAAATTTTAGAGCTTGTTTGAATGATTTATAATAAAATGTTAGTTATAAGGAGTAAAATGTAATTTTTTAAATTTGCGAGTATTGATTATTTTGGAGGGCCCAGGAGGGGCCATATGATGTTAATGAGATGTGGTTGTGAGAATTTTAGATTTAAAAGTGTTATTTGAACCTTTTTATAGATGGGGTTAGTTCCAGTTATAAGGGGAACTTTGCTGAATTTTCGATAAAGCTTTAGGGCTGTCTTTTAATTATCTATAGCTTTGTTTCAAGTTGTTTATTGATAAACTTTGATATATTGTTTAGATGAGCCGGGACAGCCTTCTTTTTCCGTCTAGCCATCGTAATAACATTTTAAAGTGTTGTGAGTGTATTATTTTATTTATAATTTCAATATTATTATACTTTTAGCATGCTCATGCATCACTTATAGACACACACACACACACACACACACACACACACACACACATATATATATATATATATATATATATATATATATATATATATATATATATATGTAGTGTGTCGACATGCGTGTAATGAATATGGGTAGGACGAGCAAATCAGCTTGAGCTTGTCTCGCTTGGCCCCAGTCCTTTTTGAGGAAGTCAGGGTGAGTACAGCTTTGAGTTAATCTCACTGACCCCCGCATATGGATTATTAAGCGAAAGTCTAGCTTGAGTTGATCTCACTGGTAGGCCTTGGATTAAGAGAGCTGGGTAGGGGGATCAACTCCCCATATATGTATGTGTGAGTATGGGTTTGACACAGGTATGTGAGTGTTCCAAATTATCTTTGATGTGATTCTATGTGATTTATATGACTTGTATGAAGATGATGCATTTCATCTCCAATGATGCATTAGAATTAGATAGTTATAGAAATTATATGTAAAATAAATACTTACTCTCTGAGTCGAACGCTCACTCCTGTTCACTATTTTCTAGGTCATAGGAGAGTTCTTTCCTTGAGTTTAACCTGCTTTCATTATTCGCAGGTCTACTTGCTATTAATTTTATGTTTTATACTGTTAAATATAAATTCTAGTCCTCCGTATGTGTAGAAACATATTTGATTAACTTACATTTTTCTTGAATTTCCTAAGCTCCAATTTCTTCAAGTTTTCCTTTAATTTCTTGTTCTAATCTCCTTACCAAGCTTCAATTACAAGATTTACTTAGGAAATTTGTGGGATTTATGGGGTTAGTTCAAGCTTTGAAAGCTTGAAAATATATGGCCATGGAGGAATTTAAAGAGAGAGAAAAGAGAGAGGAGAGGGATGGCATGGATGGAAAAGAAGAAGGAATTTTTATTTTCTTTTAATTTTTGACTTTATTTATGCATAATTATCTTAAATTTTCTAATATTAAAAATTATAATATTAATTGCATAAGAAGTGATGTCATAAAAGAATTAACATTTGAAATTTTCTTTTCTTTCTCTACACACCTCTTCACTTTTTAATTCTTTTTCATAATTTAATTCCCTATATTTTATTGGACATTTAGGCCAAGAGTCACCTCTAAGGGTGAATTGACCAAATTGTCCCTCACCGGTCTAATCTGGTTTACCATTAGCATTAAATTGCTTCCTGAACCCTGATTCAATTATTTGACCTTGTTCTTAATTCTTTTTTGTAGTTCTCTCATTTTCACTAGCTTCATAATTATTCCTAGGCCTGCAGTGTCACAATGTTCCATACGAAATTAGGGTTACGACTAACCTCGCAGTCACTTTTCGGTTTGATCACCCATCGCTATGGCCTTGGCTCATTTAACCCTTTATGCTTTGTTTTTCTTATTTCAATTTCACCTTCATGTATTGGCTATTAATTTTTATTTATAGCTTTTCTAGATGATACAGACATACATCTAGATATTCCGACTGTCTGAACAGACACTGCTCACTACAGTAGAATGTACTGACCTAATGAACATAGGGGTGTTACAATAAGGAAACATGAATGAAAATAAGTGACAGAATGGCAGTAGGAGATAGAGCCAGAAGAAATATGTATGAGTAATAGTCATAAGTCACTGAGAAGTACTAGGATAAGAGTTATGGCAGTAAGTATGATTGGAATCAATTCTGGAAGAGTTTGTTAGTAAGATGTATCTTCTAAAATACATTAAGATGTAAGGATGCAAAAGAATGAGGGTAAGCATAAAAGGTAAAAATGGAGTATAAGTAAAGATAGTAAATCTTAAGATGATATGTCATGCAAATTGATGGTAAAATAGAAGGATTATTGCAGTTGATGTCTTATAGGAAGAGATGATGAAATTTTAAGAAAATGACCAAGAGACATGGGTTGAACATTATTCTATAGACAATAGTGTGCTAATGATTGTAGGAGGAGATTTCTCCTTCTCTTCAAGTTTAGCTCGTGCTTTTGGCTCAAGAAGACTACATAAGTAAGGGAAATTGTGTTGAGGTGACCCGGTATTTAAGAAGTTGGTAGGCACTAGTCCGTACACATTCTCTTTAAAAGGAAGTGACAATAAGTGCATACCTAATGTTAAGTATGAAAGGACGATCAGAGAGGTGACAAGAGTTAAATCAAGCTAGTTACCAGAGCTTACAACCCTTCCGAACTATAAGCTGGAGGAAGTACTATTTGCTAATGAGTTACAGCGAATGAAATTATTACTGATGGAAAAATTTGAGGCTGAAATTTGGAGAGTTGTAGGAAGTATATGTGGTTATATTAAGGAGAATGAACATGTAAAGTATCTTGTCTAGAATAATGCATAGCACACATTTCCCACAGCCATGTTAGTTCAGGTGGAACTTATAGTTTCAAGGGCTCCTATTTAATTATGATGAGCAATTTCCTACAAAGGGTAGTAGGAATGATAATGTCCTAATGATTAAGTTGGGAAAGGAGACACAAAAAGAATTTTCTAGGGTCAATTACAAATGTTATCTAATGTGAAAGATGTGCTGGTAGGAGCCAATTGTAAGGTTTGAATTCCATAAGTAATGGAACTGGTAATCTAGATAGGACTAAGAAATAAAAAGAAGGTTAAAGTTGATGATGGGATGGACATCTTTAAAGAAAAAGGTATAAGGGTGAGAGAAAACAAAGGTTAAAGAATAAGTACAGTAGGTTGGAAGGATGTTAACAATAGAAAAATAGAAAAAGGAAGTTGATAAGATTCAAAAGACTGGAGAAAAGCTCAGTAGAGTTGGTTATAATGATGAGAATAAGAAGAATAAGTATGCTAGGGACACACTAAGGCAAGTTTAAAACAAGTTATGGTGAGATGATAGATTCAAGGAGTAGTGGAATCTTGATTTAAGTGTCAATGTGTTAGAAAGTACGTCACATAATAAGAAGCTTTAGGAAGAAGTCAAGATATTTCCATTCCAGAGAAGAGTGGGAAATGATAAAGTCGCATGAACTAGGTTATCGGGGAATACAAACACTTTTGTCATATAAGAGAAGAGACCCAATTCACTTTTCAATATTGATAGATGGTGTAGGGTACACTTGGCACTTGGATGGAGCTCTATAGGACTAGATGCATAAGATGGATAGGAGTTGGTCTAAGGACCTTACTAATGACACAAGGTAGATTGGAAATTCAAAGTGTCATGGGAGTGAGAAGATGCACAGGTGTTGACCATTGAGGTCATGGGACAAGTAAAGATGTCGAACAAAATGCATATGATAGGTGTTACAGGAAAGCATCTCATAGGATACTATAGGATAAGGAACATAAGTCATGTCTGTAGGAAGCAGAGATTGTTGAAACAAAGGTATAGGGACTGAAGTCACTAAGAGATACGTTAGGGCACAATGAAGGAAAGTTAAGCACTAAAGCTAATGGAAGTTATGAGATATCAAGTTAAGCACATTGGAGGTATAGTGAGTACTGAAGATGTTAGAAAAAGATTAAGGAGTGGTTTGAGGTATGAGTTTTGCTATGAAATGACGATGATAGCTAGGATACTATAGCAGGCAAAAGAGCTATGCGGATCCTAGGCGGAATGATGTAGAGTTTGCAGTGGGTGATTATGTATTCTTAAAGGTCTCCCGGATGAAAGAAATCATGAGGTTTGGGAAGGAAGGCAAGCTGGCATTTAGATACATAGGACCTTTTGAGGTCATTGATAAAGTTGAAACAGTTGCCGATCGGTTGTAGTTACCACCAAGCATTTCTCATGTCCACCCAGTATTCCACATCTCCATGTTGAGGAAGTATGTTCCTGACCCTTCACATATGCTACAACCAGATGTAATAGAGTTGAATGAGAACCTGACCTTTGAGGAGCAGCTAGTCGCCGTAGCGGACTACCAGGTGAGGCAGCTAAGGTCAAAATACATCCCTATGATTAAGGTTTTATGGAGGAGCCAGTCAGTGAAAAAATGCACCTGGGAGTCAGAGCGGAACATGAGCAGCAAGTACCCATACTTGTTCAATATGTAATCCTGTAATTTTATTTTGCCTTGTGTAAAATTCGAAGACGAATTTTCTATAAGGGAGGAAGAATGTAACACTCCTAATTTTTAAATAATTATTTTATATGTAAATATTTTATTCTAATCCCTGGTGTTGTGAGTTTCGCATAGGTACTTTCATTTTGTGGAAAATTCGATCATCGCCCGGATCTATAATTTCAGATCGAGCAGATAAGCTGTCGGAACCATTTCAAAACTGAATCAAAATTATAGGTTGCCCCACTATTTGCAGATGCCCCAGACTCATTCCAAGAGTCAGAATTGGCATAGGTAAACCCGAGCCCTAAGTTTCTTTAGTTATTTAGTATCGAGTTTAGATTAAAAATCCATAAAATATTTGTGAGAGGTTAAAAAATTATAATTCCATTTGTATTAGCTTTGTAATATTGCTAAGGACTGCAGAGCAAAATTTTTGAAATTTTAGAGCTCGTTTGAATGATTTATAATAAAATGTTAATTATAGGGACTAACATATAATTTTTTAAATTTGTAAGTATTGACTATTTTGGTCAGCCCAGGAGGAGCCATATGATGTTGATGAGATGTGATTGTGAGAATTTGAGATTTAGAAGTGTTATTTGGATCTTTTTGCAAGTGGAGTAGGTTCTAGGTATAGAGGAAATTCTGTTGGATTTTCGACAAAACCTTAGGGCTATTTTTTGATTCTTTATAGCTTTGTTTCAAGTTGTTTATTGATAAACTTTGATATATTGTTTAGGTGAGCCAGGATAGCCTTCTTCCTCCGCCCAGCCACTGCAGTAACCTTTAAAGTATTGTGAGTAGATATTTATTTTATTTATAATTTCAATATTATTATATTTTTGGTATGCTCATGCATCACTTATATATATATATATATATATATATATATATATATATAGAGAGAGAGAGAGAGAGAGAGAGAGAGAGAGAGTTAAATATTAGGCATGACCTGTATTGTATTTGTTCTTGATGAATACTATTTTAGTTGCTGTATTTTGATAATCTAGAGCTGTGTTTGTGTGTCGGTGTGCATGTAGTGTGGTGTGATGGATATGGATAGGACGGGCAAATCGGCTTGAGCTAGTCTCGCTTAGGGCCTAGTTTTTTTTGAGGAAGTTTGGGTGAGTACGGCTTTGAGTTAATCTTACTAACCCCTCGCATATGGATTATTAAGCGAAAGTTCGGCTCAAGTTGATCTCGCTGGCAAGCCTTGGATTAAAAGAGCTGGGTAGGTGGATCAGCTCCCCATATATATATGTGTAAGTATGGGCTTGATACGGGTGTATGAGTGCTCTAAATTATCTTTGATGTGATTCTATGTGATTTATATGACTTGTATGAAGATGATGCATTTCATCTCAAATGATGCATTAGAATTACATAGTTATAGAAATTGTATGTAAAATAAACATTTACTCTCTGAATCGAAAGCTCACTCCTATTCACTATTTTTTCAGGTTACAAGAGAGCTCTTTCCTTGAGTTTAACCTGTTTTCATTCGTCGCAAGTTTACTTGCTATTAATTTTATGTTTTGTACTGTTAAATATAAATTATAGTCCTCCGTATGTGTAGAAACATGTCATTTAGTTTGGAACTATAATATTCATCAATTTGGTATTGTAATCTATAAATTTTAGATATGTGTAATTGTGTGGTTGGATACTTATGATGGATGAGGAAGCTGAGCTCCTATTGATTGTATTTTGGATTATGGATGATTGATGGGTGAGCTGAGCTCCCCAAATGTATTTTTTTTGAGATTACAGGTCATGTGAATTAATAACTCCCTGTTGAATAGTCCCTTTTATAGCCGGACTCTGTCTGGTTGATTTCTTGAAATTGAGCTCAATATGGGCTTACTGATGGGTTAAGGATTTAATTAGGCTTACTACAGACTTTGAGGGCCTTATGTTGACTCAAGTCCTAGTACTAGTCCGGCCTATAATTTGAGTCGTGACATCGGTCAACTAGCCGTTTAACATATCGGATATTCAAGTCAGCACATTACAACTCATATTGCTCAAATTATCAAATAATTCGATATAATTTTTTACCATAAATCGAAAGATAATTTGAATTAAAACTTCATAATTAATATAAATATTGTCATTGAGAGTCCAAATACTGAATCATTTAATTGTGAAAATGGTTAGATGATTCGGTCAACCAGCCATTTGACGTATCGGATACTCGGCTCAACACATTACAACTCATATTGCTCAAATTATCAAATAATTCGATATAATCTTTTATCATAAATTAAAAGATAATTTGAATAAAAACTATGTAATTAATATAAATATTGTCATTGAGAATCCGAGATCACATAATTGAGTAGCATCAAGCATTTCGCACTTTAGCAAATATTAAACAATCACCCACAATAATCACTTAATGTATTAGACTAATACCAAATATAAGCTACACTTATTCTACTCAATTTACTATTAAACTCTTTGCATTTATACTTTTCAAAACGCATCATTAACTTGTGCGTTAGAGCAATTATCAAAAAATTTTTAATTTTACTTTTTTTCTCTTTACACGATACACACAAACTAGTTGAAAAAGCTCACAACAACACCAATACATAGAGAAGGAGATTAAATTTAAATGAGCCGCTATATAATTTAGATTGTACAAATAAACGTTTTATTTCATTAACTTTTATTGTAATAGTCAAAATTTTTAATTTCGTTTTACTTTCGAAGATTGGGCTGGGGTCCAAACATCTCCAATTAACGGCCTATGTTCCTACTTTGTTGAAACAAGAAACAGAAAATCCATAAAATTTCAAGCTCTAAACTATTGATAGGAATAGAAGAAGCCCAGCTTCAAACACTTGAAAGGTTTTTAGAATGGGCAGAGAAGCTTGGAATTTCAGATTCACCTCGCACTAGCAGTTTCGTTTCACAAAAATCAAGGTCTTGATTGGGCAATTCCCTCCGTCTCTCTTTTCCTGATGCAGGACTAGGAGGGTGAGTATACTTTATACTGTGTTGTTTAAAACAAACTCATATTCATGCTCCATTTTGCTTTGTCACTCCCTGATTTGGGCTTCTGCAACCAAGAGGATACTTTTCTGTGTCAGGAAATGGTGCATGCTAAATTAAATATTTTAGGTGTGATTTATCCTCCCACCAATTCATGTACTTGATTAGGAAAAACAAAATTTATGGCGCATACAAGCTCCTACTTGTGAGTAGGAATCTGAATTTGTAAAATTGACAAGATAGATCAACATTGCAATTTATTGGAATCTGAATGCATCTTTCAGTACGCTAATCCATGTCTTTTCGCTGGTGATCACTTGTGTCCTCTGTGCATGGGTTACGGTCTTTGATGTTCTGCTACAATCTTGCATAGGATCTCTTGGTCTCGTGGACATTCTGTGTATTATGTGCACTACCAAATATTTCTTTAGATTCTGCAGTTTTTTTCCCCTGTTCATAGATATCCTCAAGGACGATGCCTACACCATGTGATAAGGTGGGGTGCCCGTGTCCTGTTGGAGATTTGTTCAATTATGCTGCTCGTGGAGAGGAGTCAAATGGCCTTCAAAATCTTGAAGTTTGATGCATTATTCATCCTTGCAAAATGATCCTTTTCAAGTGGACATTCAACAAAACTTACTGGCGGAGAGATTTGAGTTTTATCGTAATTTATCCAATTAAGAGCTACAAAATTGTAGCCATGCTACGTAGTCCTTCTCCTCAAAATTTCGCATTGGAATTGATTCAAAGGGGCTTTTAATTCGGCGGTAAAGTGACACATGATAAGGCGTAGTTCTTTATAATTTCCATTTACGCCTAGCATTAAAAATATTAATAAAGTAATTAAAAATTTTCTACAATGTAACATTAGAAATCTGACTAGTTGATTGGGATTCAAAAGCATATTTGCTTGGAAAGAGATGGATCTTACTCCTAGCTTGCATTTTCAATTGAGAAAATATTCGTTCAGTTTGTTCAGCGTCGATCATCTCCATCCTTCTCTTCCTTTTCAAGGACTATGAGAAAATAAAATTAAAAATATTAGAATGGATCAGAATTCTGGCTTGGATCTCGTAAGAGAGAAAGATCGCTCAGTTCGTTCACCGTCGATCATTTGGGGAAATATTCATCACCTCCATTATTAATTATAATTTAAAATAAAAAGAAATTTGATGAAGAAGATGGATCAGCAAGACTGGCTTTGAATCTCATAAGAGATTAAAAAATCGCACAGTATATTCAGCGTCGATCATCTGGGGAAATAATCATCATCTCCATCTTCTCTCTCAAAACATTAAATAGAAAAAATAAAAGAAGAATAAGAAGAAGAAATATCCCCACATCTGCAGAAATGGAGACGAAGGTACTCCTGTAAGAAGAGTATTTCTTGCAGAGAGGGAAAGATATAGCGTCGGCTCATACGCAGAGTCCGTAGCAATATTGAACGCCGGTAATCAGTATATGACGCATTTGAACCCTAATTATCAGAACCAAGGATAATTCAATTTGTAAATAAAACCCTAAACATACCAACATCGTCACCTAGAAGCTTGTTGAGGCGGAGAACCCTACTTCTGACGCTGGAGCGATATAGGCGAGTCGCGTTATTTATAGGCCGGGCCTTCCTCTCTTAACCCTAAACCAGTGACCAGTCTCAGCCACGTGCATTGCACATCCTCGCAATCGTTACCAGAGCTGCTCAATAACTTCAACTCTTGACCGTCTCAGGCCTAGGCCTTTTATCTTGAAATTGGGCTGGCTCTTGTCCAAGCCCAACCTTGTGTAGGATTCCTCAAATTATCAATATGAACTTTCATGGAATATCTTAACCAAAAGCTCTAAAGAGCCCATGTTATGTATCTCCCCTTTAAAAGACTGCAAAAAATTATAGCTTTGTATTATGTGGTGTAGTTTTATCATTAATATGTTTGAGATGATGGTATAATATTTTATTTGATTAGATAGTATCATTTTAATAAAATAAATATAAAAATTATTAAAATATTTTTTATTATTGTTTTAAATATATAGATGATTTAAAAATATTTATTTAAATAAATATTAATTTATAAATAATGTTATTATAATAATAATTAAATATATATTTTGAAGAGAATTTTGTAAGTAATCCATGTTTTATTTAAAGAAAGAAGGATATATACAACATAGTTTGTTCAAAAAATATATATATATACGATATGATGTTCTAGCCTTGTAGGCATAGGTTACTTTGGAAAAAAAAAAAAAAAATTCAGCAATAAGATTTCATTGATCTAATAGTTAATGGTCGAGTGCTTGCTTCATAAGATAAAAGGATTCAAACAGCTTCTCATACTTACACATATTCAAAAACTATGTTTGAATCATGATAGTTTTATATTGTAAGGTATGGTTATTTTATATGTTTAGAAATATTTTTTCTAAAAATGATGATTTTAGATTATAAAATGATGGTATCACAGTTTTTTAAATCATCAAATTAATGGTTTGAAATATTTTAAAATTATTGTATTTTCATTTTATCCTTACATAATTCGTTCTCTCTTATAAGTATTATATATTTATAAAGTATATTTAATAATTAATAAAAAATAAAATATATATTTAATTATTATTATAACAACATTATTTATAGATTAATATTTATTAAATAAATATCTTTAAATTATTTATATATTTAAAATAATAATAAAAGATATTTTATAAATTTTTATATTTATTTTACCATATCATATTATCTTATCTAACAATAAAATATTATTAAACTATCATACATCCTACTATCTTTCTAAAATACATTAATAATGAAAGTCATCTCATATAATACAATACTATTCATTATTTTTTTATTTTTCTTATTTAGATTGGTATATATAAACCAAAGAGATTTACTTATTAAATAGATAAGTTTCACGTATTTATATATTTGAATCCATGATAAATATGATCTAGATAAGAAATTTTCCTGCTATACATTAAGAATTCATGCTGCAATCAATCTAAACTGGGGTTAGTTTCCATTAGCAATTAGGTAGATACAACAATGAGACAAAGAAAGGGTTGCCGTGAAGATGGCAGCTTAGCGTTCTTGACTTGTTTCTTACGATCACGAAAAGAAAAGAATAGTATTTTGCTTTAGTTCCCTTTTTAACCAGGAATCTGTCCTTGTATTTAGATGATTTCTTTTCTTTTCTTTTCTTTTCTCACGTCCCCAAGGAATGTTCTTTCTCCTCCTCTTGCACTCTCCGTCATGGGCCCATTTCCTCGAAAAAGAGATCTCAAATCCAATCACTTGATTACAGCAAAAGCTAACCTCCATTTGCCAATGCATCCAACGCGAATATAACGTAGCCTAAACCATTTGCTCTATAAATGCTGCAACATCTTCCAGGATCGAAACCATATTCGTAATCCAAGGAAGACCTACAACTCTTTCAATAATTCTTTATAATAATTAGTTGTTTGAAAATGGCTTCTGGACCGACCTTGAAGCGTTCAGACTCTATGGCTGATAATATGCCGGAGGCCTTGAAGCAAAGCCGGTATCATATGAAGAAGTGTTTCGCCAAGTACGTTCAGAAGGGGAGAAGGATAATGAAGCTTCAGCATCTGCTGGATGAAATGGAGAATGTGATAGATGACAAGATGGAAAGAACCAAGGTCTTGGAAGGTTTACTAGGGGACATATGGTACTCCACTCAGGTTTGTGCCTTCCTTTCACTTTATGTTGCTTTATTAAAAATAATGAATGTCTCTGAAAAAAAAAAGAATTAACTATATATATATATATAACATTGCAAGAAAATATCATATACAATTTTTAGGATACAGATACTCAAAAATATTAAAAATAAGGAGATACTAGCTTTGTCTAATCAAAAGATTGACGTTACATACTAAAAAAAACCCATAACTTAAAAAAAAATCTAGAAAAAAATGTTAGCCAAAATGATTTGTCTATCTTTAGTTTGGCTTTTATCTTTTCATTATACATATATGGACAAAAATTGAAATGAAATTGGCTCTCTCACATCATAAAAAATTGAAAAAGAAGAAAAATTATCAACAAATTAAGTGTTATTAATTACTGTTTCTAATCTTGATTCAGATTCTAATAATAGCTTAGTTGAAATGAAACTTATCCCTATATATTAGTTGCTTTTCACGTTTTGACCTGGAGCTATTGAAATATATAGCCTCGAATTGAATGAACGTTTTTATGTTATATAAAAATTTGCAGGAAGCAGTCGTTAATCCTCCTTACGTAGCTTTTGCTATAAGACCAAGTCCTGGTTTCTGGGAATATGTCGAGGTTAACTCTTCTGATCTCACTGTTGAGGGAATCAGCGCTACAGAATACTTGAAATTCAAAGAAATGATATTTGAGGAGACCTGGTGCACATTCATCTCTACTGTTTCACAAACTCATTTGCAGATTTCTAGTTAAAAACAAATTCAACTTTGAAATCTTTGAAACTGCAGGGCAAAAGATGTGAATGCATTGGAAGTGGATTTTGGAGCATTTGATTTCTCTGTGCCTCGCTTGACCTTGTCTTCTTCCATTGGCAATGGACTCAACTTCGTTTCCAAGTTCGTCACTTCAAAGTTAAGTGGGCGCTTGGAGAATGCTCAGCCTCTGGTGGATTACTTACTGTTACTCAATCGTCAAGGAGAGGTATCATCAAAATCCATTTCATATCCGGATGAAAAAATTTACAAAAACGTTATCAGTAAGTATGTATCTATCTAATTTCTTGCTTTGTTACAGAAACTTATGATCAATGACAACCTTAATACTGTTTCAAAGCTTCAGATGGCACTGATAGTTGCTGAAGTTTACCTCTCAGGACTTGCCAAGGACACCCCATATCAAAATTTTGAGCTAAGGTGAATCAGCTTCTTGCTCATAAAATCCACTTATCAGGATTGCTGAAGTTTTCCCGAGATTTACCTGAAAAGCATGTTTGCTTGGAATCAATTTGCATTTTCTGCTTTTTGTGATTTTATTTATAGTTGCAAGTCGCAAAAAGCAGAAAGGAAAGGAAAGAAGTTCACCAAACAATGATTTCAACTATTTTTTTTTTTTTTTTCCTTTTGTAGCTTCAAGGAGTGGGGCTTTGAGAAGGGATGGGGTGACACAGCAGAGAGAGTGAAGGAGACAATGAGATCACTCTCAGAAGTACTCCAAGCTCCAGATCCAGTGAACATGGAGAAGTTCTTTAGTCGGGTGCCGACGATATTCAATATTGTAATTTTCTCTCCTCACGGCTACTTTGGGCAATCAAATGTCCTTGGCTTGCCAGATACTGGTGGTCAGGTATATGAATTTCACTCAATTCCCTGATGCACCACAACAACTGTTTAATCCACTTACAAGCAACTTCGCTGCTACACTAAACAGGTAGTCTACATCCTGGACCAAGTGAAAGCTTTGGAAGAGGAGTTGCTTCTCAGGATTAAGCAACAAGGGCTGAAGGCGAAACCTAATATTATAGTGGTAAGTCCATGATGCAACAAAAAGAAAGAGCATAACAATTAGATTAGGCATTTAATTTTTGGAGAGCTTAAGTGTATCATCTTCTTCTGTAAACAGGTCACGCGATTAATTCCTGAGGCTCGTGGAACTAACTGCAACCAGGAATTGGAAGCAATTAATGGCACAAAGCATTCCAACATCCTCCGAGTGCCATTTAGCGTTGAAGATAGGGTCCTCCGCCAGTGGGTTTCTCGTTTCGATGTCTATCCATATATTGAGAAGTTTACTCAGGCGAGTTCTACTTGTTAAATGAGTGATTTTTATATTGTTTCATCAATTTCCTTTTAGGGGGTTTTTCTAAGGGAACTCTGTCACTTATTCAATTTTCTTCTTCTTTTTCACACTTTCAGGATGTTACGGTCAAAGTACTAGACCTCATGGAAGGAAAACCAGATCTCATTATTGGAAACTATACAGATGGGAATTTAGCAGCAACTCTCATGTCTAATAAACTTGGGATAACTCAGGTGTCCTTGCTTATAGCTTTATTTGCAACTTTATAGCTTGCTTATACTAGAACTTAATAAATATATATATACTAATTCAAAGTGGTCTGAAATTAGGCAACTATTGCACATGCTTTGGAGAAGACAAAGTATGAAGATTCAGACATCAAATGGAAGGAATTAGACCCCAAGTATCACTTCTCATGCCAATTCATAGCTGATACAATTGCAATGAATGCAGCAGATTTTATCATAGCCAGCACATACCAGGAGATTGCAGGAAGGTTTGAAACTAACCATCTCCTTCATTTATCAATCGACAACCACAAAATATTCTTGTTTATTGTCAAAGAAGTTTTTGTGACTCAGAATTTTACTTTCCCAATTCACTCTTGTGTTGATTGACTTTTAATGTTAGTTCACTGCACAATTTACTTTAGATTGAAGTACATGAATGCATTAACACTACTGAACATGTGTTAAAAGCCTTTGCATGTCCTGCTGAAAACAAAAGCTATCTATTTGCAGCAAAGAAAGACCAGGACAGTATGAGAGCCATGATTCATTCACACTTCCAGGGCTGTGTAGAATTGTTTC
This sequence comes from Hevea brasiliensis, assembly GCF_030052815.1. Classification (NCBI taxonomy): domain Eukaryota; kingdom Viridiplantae; phylum Streptophyta; class Magnoliopsida; order Malpighiales; family Euphorbiaceae; genus Hevea; species Hevea brasiliensis. The sequence continues at coordinate 60,898,420 of NC_079508.1, forward strand.
TGGCATTAATCTCTTTGATCCAAAATTCAACATAGCTGCACCTGGAGCTGATCAATCTGTCTACTTCCCAAACACAGAGAAACAGAAGAGATTCACACAGTTTCATCCTGCCATTGAAGAACTATTGTATAGTAAAGAGGAGAATGAAGAACACATGTATGTGTTTGTCATAATTCATAAATCATTTACTTATAGTTGAAAGCCATTTGAAATGATCTAACATCCTTTTTTTAATGTACTTACAAAATAGTGGATATCTAGCAGACAGAAGGAAACCTATTATCTTCTCAATGGCAAGGCTTGATATAGTGAAAAACCTCACTGGATTAACTGAGTGGTATGGAAAGAACAAGAGGTTGAGAAATTTGGTTAATCTTGTCATAGTTGGGGCCTTCTTTGATCCTTCTAAATCCAAAGACAGAGAAGAGATGGCTGAAATTAGGAAGATGCATGCTTTGATAGAGAAGTACCAACTCAAGAGTCAGTTTAGATGGATAGCAGCACAGACAGACAGGCAGCGAAATGGAGAACTCTATCGTTGCATTGCAGATACAAAGGGAGCTTTTGTGCAGCCAGCTCTCTATGAAGCATTTGGACTCACAGTCATTGAGGCAATGAACTGTGGATTACCCACCTTCGCAACTAATCAAGGAGGTCCAGCTGAAATAATTGTTGATGGGCTATCAGGATTTCTTATTGATCCCAACGATGGAGATGAAGCAAGCAACAAAATCGCTGACTTCTTTGAGAAGTGTAAGGTAGATGCGGGATACTGGAGTAAGTTCTCAGAAGATGGGTTGAAACGCATAAATGAATGGTAAGTGCACTCGTATTTGTATCATCAATATGCTCATCTGCACTGTACCTTTGTTTACATGCTGAATCATTATTGCCTTTATTTTGCAGCTACACCTGGAAGATATATGCAAATAGGGTATTGAATATGGGTTGCATGTATACTTTCTGGAGGCAGCTGAACAAGGAACAGAAACAAGCAAAACAAAGATACATCCAAATGTTATATAATCTGCAATTCAGGAGGCTGGTATGCTATTATACTTGCCATGGACTTTGGTACTTAGTGCCTGTGGTCCTAAAACAAAAAAAACCATATTGATAACAATGAAGCTCCTGATTTAACTTGTTTCAAATGTCTGTGACACTTTCAGATGAAGAATGTGCCTATCCCAACTGAAGAAGCTCAGCAGCAACTAGAGTCGAAACCTGTAAGCAAAGCACCATCAAGGCAAGTAACTTAACTCGCCACTACAGGCACAATCGCTTTCCAGATGATGATTTAGATTCTAAATTATTTTAAGTTTCTGCATAGTGTGCAGAAACTGTTATCATAAGAACAGTTTCTGCGCACTATAACAATTAGTATTCATGCCATCTTGCCTCTCCAGAACTGAATACCGTAGAAACAGGATCGCATAAGCTATTTCAACTGCTTTCTGTCTTCTTAACAGCTCAGTTTTACGTAACCTGATAAACATTTTATCTTTCACCTGCGCAGCACAAGACGCAGTCAGTCCCGATTGCAAAGGTAAGAGTAGAATCTCAAAAAGCTTATCCTTTGGATTCTCCAATGAAGCAAATGAAAGCATTTTTAACCTATGTTCAGGTTGTTCGGAGCTTAGGAGTGCAAGTAGGCAGCATAGCTCAGAAGCATTCCTGAGCCACCTGACCTTAGCGTCCCCTATTATGTTTTTTCCAGTGTTTGATCTCTTGCATTCACAGAAGCAACAAATTGTGTAATTTCTGAAAATTAAGGAACTGGTATTGTGTTATAGATCAATAATTTTCAATTGTGTAATGAATTATTCTGTTACACCCCAAGCCAAGATCATGTCTGAATCGGGCTTGGGGTGCAATATTTGTAATTGATTATTCATGACTGCAAGTTCGCTACAGGTTCATTCGTGTGCAATTATTTGATGATTACTGGGAAAAACTGATAGCCTAATTTCTATCAAAAGATCCTCAATGTATACGTGTCTATATATCATTTTTGCCACCTATCATGCATTGAATCCAGTAAATCACACCAGCACAAAACATTTGGAAATTAACTTATACCAAGGATTTGTCCTCTTTCGATTTACACCTTTACTAGCCAAATTGAAGGGTGATCATAGAATTAGTGTTTTACAATGTAGTGACATGTATATTAAAATTTAATTAATCTCACATCAGATGTCTTCATTGGCTCCTGAAAAGTTGAAAGTTTCAATATTATCATAATATCACCATTGAAACACACGCCTCCCTTAAATCCTTCCACACAGTTTTGGTTTCCATGAAGATGATACTTTCTTAAATGATTAATTTTATCTAATAACGAAAGCACTGGTGCCAGCTCCATAATTACTGTTCGCATGCTTTATTTTGGAAAACTTTTCAATTACTAAACAATATTTAGAAAAAAAGGGAACAGATAGTATTGTTCTATATTATATATATTTTTTAATTAGTGCCTCATTAGATTATTTGATCCTACCACATCAAAATTAACAAATTGCCATTAATCAGTTAATAACAAATCAACTACGTAACATAAAGAACATTTGAATTAATAACCAATCAACTACGTAACATAAAGAAAACATTTGAATTGAAATATATGATTGTTCATTCATGACTGTTATCTCAAAGTCGAACCATTCTCGCAGTTTTGCTATAACTCATGTTCACTCGTAAACAACCAGGTTGTAAAGATCAAACATCAAAATGCAAAACTTCAAATAGCCCATTCGTCACCATCCAACAAGTAGAAGTTTCAAAAGCGTCATTCGAATATAGAGACCATTCTTTGCTTGTCTAAAATATGCAGCCCTTGGATCCGCATCGACATCCACAGTTATCTACAAAGCATAATAAGAAGCAATAAGTTTGCCAACCTTCATAATTACTTAAAAAAGTGCTTATAACATTTACCTCATCAAGCCTCGGGAGAGGATGCATGACCACAGCATGTTTTTGCATTACATTTAACACTTCACGATCCACAATGTATTTGCCTCGAGCTTCTTCATAAAGGTCAATTCTCTCTCCAAACCTTTCTCGCTGAATGCGAGTTTGATATACAACATCACACTTTGAAGCCACTTCCATTAAATCAGCACTTTCTTCCCATTTAACACCCTTTGATGTCAAATAGTCTTTTATATCATCCTGAGTACAAATCATTAAATAAGGAACTATAACCTAAATTTCCAGATATTTTTCTATGCCATGTTTGGATGCAATGGCTTGAACTAAAACATTTGGATTTAGTTTTAGTTTAAATTATTTGAATGACAATTGACTTAGTTTGATGGTTAGACTTGAAAATGAATCCCATACTCGTGAATGTCACCAAAAACTCATTTGAAGTGAATTTCAAAGATAAGATATTTCAAATACATATAAGGTTTTCTTCACATTTATGAATCTTAAATAAATTTAATGAGACAAATTAATTAAAGAAAATCTATGCATTATAACATTCAGAATAGAAGAATCTAGTAAAAAGAAGCTTATCTGTCCTTTTCAGAAGAAATTAGTTCTATTACCTTCATTTTTACCACATCAGGGGAGACAAAATAGATAGTGACATCTTGGTATTTGGCAAGCAAATATGCAAGAGAGCGAACTGTCCTCCCATTGGCAAGATCCCCCACAAGTGCAACTCTAATGCTATCCAATTTACCTATCTCTCGATCAATGGTATACACATCTAAAAGAGCCTGCAATTTTTTTTTGCAGAAAAAAAGCTTCAATCTTTGAGAACTTATGATATCCAATATCATCAAGTACAAGCAGCAAAAGCTATATAGCAACTTCAAGAGCACATGTTAGTTTTAGCGGACAAGGTATATTGCCATAGCAACCACATATTATCTAAAATAGTTTGTAGCAAGGTCTCAACTCTCAACCACTAGCAATACCTCATAATGCCTTACACTTGACATCTTTTCTCAATATATTTCACATCAATGGCTAAATTCTGATGACCAGTTTATGATTGAACATAAAGTCATAACAAATTTACAAAGTATATGGTGATGGTAACAAAAAAAAAAAAAGATTTTTTTTTTGATGGGGGGGGAGGGGTGTTGGGGGGAAGAGGAGGGCCTTGCATACTATAATAATTAAGTGATGATGATGGCAGTTTACAGGTTCTAGGTACAAACTGCAAACTACAATATGCAACTAATTATAGTGATACAAGCAGAGAGTAGAAATGGCCACAGGCAAGCTCCAGTGGCCTAGGTGGACTTGAACTGGACTGGGGAGGCTCATTCTAGTTCGATCTGGGTTGAGGCAATCCAACAGTTGAAACATTTTTTCAAATTTTTCCTTTCTTTTTTTTTTTTTTTTTAATTCACGGTAGACCAAACCACCAGTTCAGGTTCAATGGGGGGGGAGGAATTGTAACCCCCCTACTTCCGGTTTCGGATCAGTTTGAGTCCATGGAAATGTTGACCAGTTCTGAGCCCAAACAGGCCGGAAGAGGCTAGTCAGAAAAGAGGGGAATAAAAAAAAATGTATGTCATGCCGCTGCTTCACCCAAAAAGTTGTAGTTTGGAAACAATTCATGAACAAAAAAGGAATCATAGTTGCAAAGTATAAAATCAGATTATTAACCTCAGCAACTTATCCATTAAATTTCAACTGCCTTTTAGACTTTTACTCACTTTGTCAGAAAATTCTGTAATTCAATGAGCAAACACTTGCTCATTTTTAACACACCTGAGTTGGATGTTGTCCAGGACCATCCCCTGCATTAATAATAGGAATACTAGCAGTAACTGCAGCTCTTCTTGCGGCCCCACTTTCAAAATGACGCATAACAATAATGTCTGAATACCCTTCAACAGTTCTAATAGTATCTGAAAATCAAGCTCCAAACACAAGTAACTAACCAGACTGCAAGTAAAGCAGTTGCGTGCAAAAAAAAAAGAAAAATAAGACAATCACCTTCAAGTGTCTCTCCTTTGGCAGCCGATGAAAATTCCCTTGCATTTTCAGTAGTCAAAACCTCACCACCTAACCGTTTCATGGCAGACTCAAAAGAAAGCCTAGTGCGAGTAGATGGCTCATAAAAAAGGGTAGCCATGAGATAACCCTTAAGGATTTGACTACCAGGAGAATTCTTCTCAATTTTTTCCATTTCTCGTGCAACTTCAAATATGGCACTGAGAATTTCTCTATCAAACTGCTGTGCCTCAATCACATCATCAAGTTGAAATTTCTTTCCAATTGAAAATGAAGGGGTACTCTCAATTTCCAATGTACTACACCGGATTCCATTCCTTATTAGCTTTACTCCAGCAGAGGCAGAGATTGGTTTCGTACAAAAGTTTTGTTTCTCAAATAGACTTGAATAATTGCATACCAACCCAGTATAGCAGTTTATGATTGAACGCTCATTCAATAAACAGGGAGATAACCAAGTAGAGGTGGCCATTAACTATAGATTAAAAACTGCCCAAAGTAACCTGTAAAGCAAACTGAAAATTACAAGCTACAGAGTGCCATGTTTATGCAGATTCATAGTACATACATTCATAATCTTAAAAACTTTGAGAAAAAACTAAACTACTTGAAATTGACTTGATTGATTAATATGTGAACAGAGCACATTCAAGTATTAAGGAAATAAATATTTAAGCTAGGATGAGACGGCGCTAAGTAACAAAACGTTAATAAGAAAATCTAATGAAGAAAGCATGATTGTAGCAGATAATCAAACAAAAAACAGAATCATAATCTAAGCCTTCAACTTACTTCACTTTGCAAGCATCTATTAAAAAAAAGGAAAAGAATAGACAAGGACTAAATCTCGAGTTTTGATTGGAAAGCTCACCGACGACGCTGAACAGCGCCGGCGATGTAGACAAGGCAGTTGGGCAGAGGGCCTTGCCTCCTTCAGTTCAATTACAACAGCCAAAGCGATTGCAGAGTAAACGACGACGATGTGTGAGAGAGAACGACAATGGTGATCGGAAGTGACGAAAAAACCGACGGCGACAGTGAGAGAAAACGCCAATGGGAATTGGAAGGCTGAAATCGATGATTAGAGAGTGTTTTTATTGATCGAAAAGTTATAATGAACTTTAACTCGCACAATGATATGATGGACGTTGGATCAAAGAGAATTTATATCTCTCTTAAACGACGTAGTTTTAGTTTCAAATCATATCTTTCTCATAGTGGTTCAGGTGATTTGATTTAACGCAATGATTATTGTATATTTTTAAAATACACTTTTATCAATACATTTTTATGATACAAACTTTTGTTGATACATTGATCAATGAGATATTTTTCTAAGAGTTTCAATTTTTTTTTAGAGATCCTAGTAGTTTTTTTTTTTATTTGTATTCAACTCGAGTAAATATAATTATAAAAATTAATTTTGTAATGAAAGTAATTAAAATAATTAAAAATAAAATCAAATTGAAACGAATGCAATTCCCAATCGGACTGATTCAAAAGTCATTCGATCCGATAACCCTCATAAAAAATAATATTCTTTGTGTCTAAATAAAGCTTGAAGGAGGTGGATAACATCAAACATGGGAGGAGGATATAATGGGAGGTCGTGAATTGGGAGAGGACATGCTACCTTTAACTCTTTGCTTTATGGCCAAAGACAAGTGACCGATTGCTTCTACAACTCATGTGAAAAGAAAGTATTTCACATATAAATTTATACTATTTCAATAAATCAAAGGCCTTTGTTTTGACAAAATTATTAGGTACACTGGTGTATGTGCATTTTCATTCCCATCTTCCTACTTTCAGGATATAAAGTACATTATTTTTTAATGTAGGCCCTGTAAGCTATAATGAGCTTGATTTTGATGATAACAAAACTAATAAAATATATATTAACTCTTTGTGTATAAGTATTTGAAGTGATTTTATAGATTATGATACGCAAAGACATTAATGGAAGGTCTATTCTATTAACACGACTAAAATAAAAGGAGATTACTATCTTATATAACACAAGACGAATCAAAATCCATGAAAAATTATGATAGAAATTAAGTTCTTAGGTCCATTGTACAAGATTGGAGAGATTATGACATTTAAGACCTAAAATCAATTTTATTTTTAGATTCAATAGTTTAAAAAGTATTTTTACATCATTTCTAAGGTTTTTGAATGGTCAAAATAATTTTTGCAACCTTCCTTCAAAAACTCAAAATTTCAAATTTTAAGTTAGACAATAGCGAAATTAGTTAACCTATCGTGAAAATTAGTTAACTAATTTTGTTGTCTAAAATTTTATGTCTTACGAAATTAGTTAACCAGTGAAAATTTTAATTAACTATTTTCACACTCTGATTTGACACAACTCTGCTGCACGATTTTCAACGAAGTAACGACTAGTTTTTTAAAAATTAAAGAGCCGTTAGACACACTCTCTAGCAGATGTTTTTAGCAATGGAAAATACCTATAAAAAGCATTATTTACTACAAATTTACTTAATGAAAGTGTTCTTATTCATTAAGAATTTATTGTGCAATAAAAGCTTTCATTCAAATACTATTGAGTTAAAGTGGTAAATCTTCTCTCTCAATCTTTTAGCATTAAATTATGTATCTAAGAGTTATTGAGAGTGATTTCTTCTATACCAAAACCTATTTAAGGTTATGTAAGTGTGAGGACACACTTGTGAAAGGTTTTCAAGCGCCTTGTGAAGCTTGTGGTTTTTTGTGAGAAGCAAAGACATTGTAAAGGTTCTCAAGCACCTGAAAAACTTACTGAGATTGTAAAAGCTTTGAATATTGCCTGTTGAAAATATCAAATAGTGGAGTGACTCTCAAAGTGAGACTTTGGAAAAAGTGGATGTATGCTAAGAGAGCCAAACCACTATAAACATTGTGTTTAATTATTTTCTTCCCTTAACTCTTTAATTTTCAACACTTTGATTCTCTGAGTATATATTGAATGTGTTGAAAATTTGTTTTATTGAGTTAATACTGAGCTTGAATAATTAAACCTGTAAACTCTGATTTTTATGTGAGAAAATACACTTGATATTAAATAATTATTTTGTGTATGAGCCGCTATTTGTGTATAATTTATTTGATCACTTAAATTACATCTTAATAACAAAGTTATACACATACATAGAAGTATAAAACCACAATTTTTCATTGAGTCACAATTGCCCTTAGTTTTTGTTTGAAAAAGAACGGTGGACATGGAAGGACTTATTTTTTTTGGGTATTATGGTCCCAGGCGGTGCAAATGACATTAGAATGCCAGGTTAATCCTCATCACATTCCATGCAAATCTTCACAATGGGATCCAATACTGTTTGAAAGGTCTCAAAAATTTTCACGGCTTTAACCAACCTAAAAGTGCAAATTTTGTACGTACATTCAACATCTTCTGCTTAAACTACAAAACAACAACACAATAACTCAGCAAGTTTAAACAGTTGTAAACTCCCTATTAATAAATTTCATACTAAGAAAGGCCAAATACATCTTAAGGCCCTTCTAATGAATGTAATGCCTATTAAAGAAAAGTTAATAACGTAAAATTTGAGATGATTTGGACATTTAGGTCATTGACTAACAGAAGCATCAATATGAAATGCTGCGAATACGCATTGAAGTGATAGGAGATAAAAATTTAAAAAAAGAAAAGTGAGGGAGAGAAAAAAAATAACATAGAGAGAAGTAGCAAGAAAGAATTCAGCAGCTATAGATCTTTCCAAGTATGTAGCTTAAACCGAGCGGAACTAAGGAAATGGATTTTATCACAAACCCCAACTAGTTTAAGAATAAGGTTTAATTAATTGAGTTGAATTACTATTACTAATGAACCTACAAAATATCAATACCTTTGCAGAAGGGTGAAAGGCCATTACAAAGACATTCCTGAAATAAAATCAGAAACAGAGAGAATCCAAAAATAAATCATAAAAAAAAAATTCTTTTTTAAATACTTCAAAAAAAAAAAAAAAGATTTAAACTCACAAAATAAGAATTCTGGAACTGCCACATAATTATTACAAGTAGGATACAAATGCATGGAACACAGAGTTGGCCTTCAGGTTTTGCATTTTGCTATCTCTCAAATCAAGTAAATTGAATAAACCAACTTGTAATAGTTTTAATTGGGCAGTTAAATCACCATAAACTATACTCATCAAAATTGAATCGTTCTATAAGTACCCATAGACAACAAAGTTTATTGCAATTCAGAGCACTCACTAGGACAGTGTCACAGTGTCAAGCTAAAATACATGAGAAACGTCGAGGACCAATACCAAACTTCTCTTCGCTATCACAATGAATTATTTGGTAGTGTCTTCAGCATCTTCCTGTCCATAGCGACGCTTAAACTTGGCAACCTGTCCTAAACTTTCAGCCATCTGCCGTCTGGCCCTGAAGTGGTAGACTTTACCAACATGATGAATTTTTGTCATCATAATGTGCATCAACCTGCCACTCTGGGTCACATAAGATATCCACTGCATCTGAGGGTGAATTCCTTTCTTCATTTTGCTAGAATCTGCAATTCCAGCAACAGCACATTTTGATAGAGCTAAACATAAGAGGCATTTCATTTATTAAAAACAACATCTTTAAGAACATTCATTGGGTGTCTATGCAACAATCATATAATATTGTAAAACTTAAACATAACAGCAACGAAAATTGCTTTTGTAACTAGAATCATGTAGTGGTCATTAAAATCAATTGTAAAATTCTAAATTTTATAAACTACACGGAAATAGAATTCAAAAGAAACATAAGTGAACATATTAACATAATAAGCACTCTAGAAAAATAAAAGCACATAATTCAACATTATCATGTCATCTAAACCACGCATAGAGCTTTTCATATTTGAAGGATTTAGGCATTTAAACCCGTATCTCCCACCTGCAATTACTTGTAGGTTTACCAATCGAGCTAACCCCCTTGGTAACCAAACAACACCATTGCATATATAAACCATAAAAAAGAAATACAATACTATATATTTAGAACAACAACACACATTGTGAAAGAGTAACAAAAGAAACAATGAATCAAAATCACAGTTTACAAATCCTAGAAAAGTTAAGAATATGTATTAAGCAGAAACAAAGAACTAATCCGAAAAGGCCAACAGACTTAGTGGAATGCAATAAGGAATTCAGACCCAGATTAAAAAACCATTTACACCGTTAAAACCGCAAACCAGCAACATTGATAGTTTTAAAAAAGGGGAGATTAAAAAAAAATCTATATAGCAAACAAGGACCTGAACAAGAAACCAAAAATAATGAATCGAAAAGAGAGGAAAAAGAAATAAAATAAGAGAGGATAAACAGACATCTTGCATCTAATAAAAATCAGACAATACCTCGATAATAGTCTAAATCAGTTCAAACAATAAATTTTGAACAACAATAGAAATTTACATTCTCAAAAGGAAAACTCAAAAAAGCCAACACTCAAAAACATCATCAGAAAAAGGAATTAAAAAATTGCAGAAGACCAAACCTGCTAGAGACTGGAGATCGAGAGAAAGGGAAATGGACAAAAGGGGCGACTGTTGCCGGCTAGTGAGAGCGAGAGGGAGGGGAGGGGAGGGGAGGGGGGAGTGTAGAATGTACTTAACCCTACGTGTAAACGACGTAGTTTTAGTAACAAAAAAAACTGTTTTGATTTAGTGGAGTCCAAAATTTGAAATAAGAAACTTAATTTTAAATTCTAATCATTTGACAGTTTGATTATGTAATTGTTTCTTTGCCAAGGTAACGACGTGAATATCTTTGAGAAAAAAAAAACCCAATCATAGTAAAAATATAAATTTGTTTTACTCTTAATTTAATATAATCCAATCATAATTTAACTAATAATTAATTAATTTTTAAATATATATATATATATTTATATTTATATAACATATGCGTTGGTCACTGTTTTTTTAAGTATTGGTTATTAATCCTCCGTTATAAAATTTTAGAATATTTTAATATATTTTACTCATTAATATTATTAATATTTTAAAATATATTATATTTTATTTAAAAATTAAATTTAATTACATTTTAATTTCTAAATTGTTATTTTATAAAACATTTTAATGTATAAATCTTAAAATATTATATTTTTCACATATAAAAACTAAGCATGCTAATTTAAAATTAAGATTTAATGTGTTTTATAAATCCCCTTTACAATGTAATTTTTATAAATAAAAACTCGAAATTTTTTTAATCTACTCTTTAACTGAAATTTATTACAATTAGTTTTTTTTTAAAAAGAAAAATTATAAAATTCTGTTTGGCTACGTATTTGGTTGAGTTTAAAAGATTGTACTGCGATTATAATTACTTAGTAAGGTTTTATATTAATTGAGCTTTTTTAATTTATAAATTGATTTTTAAGTTGGGTTCAAAGTTTAAGTAATATTAGAGTCTAAGTTTTTCGAGAGAGAATGAAGAGCGTATGAAGTAAAAATCTCATATCGCTTGAATATTTGATATCAGCATTGTATATATATTAACTGAACACTTTAAACTCATGAATCGACTTTTGAATTAGGATCAAAACCTTAAGTGGTATGCTAATGCTTAATAGTATTGGAGCGATTCTAATAAGTTTAATTTAGGAATGGGAATGAGACGGATTGGGTTGGAATCGCTTCTTTATCTCTGTCCCATAATTTAGATGTTAAAAAGTTAAATAGGGTGAATTAATTTATTATTATTATTTATTTTAATATATTATTATATAATATAAAATTGTTTATGAAAAATAAAATATAATTAAAAATATAAATTTTAAATATTATTTTAATAATATATTTAATATGTAAAAATAAATTAATTTAATAAAAAATAATAATATATTATTATATACGACGAATTAGTTAAAAAATATTTTTCATTTTATTCTAAAATTAAGGCCGATTATAAAAAATTGATGAAATTTAAAACAAATCAAATCAGATTTGAAGGTTTTATTATTCCTAATATAATAATATTTAAGTGAATTTTAAAGATATAATATATCAAATTTGAGTTTAAATCACATCAATTATATTGAAAAAAAAAAAAAAAAACTAAAAAACTAAAGAGGTTGACTGGTTGGTATGGTATTTGCAGGTCACGAAATAAAAGCAAAACACACAGAACGACCGGCAGTTTCGCTAGTGGGACTGCTACCTAATATCAGTTTTTTCATTTGCTAAACAATAAATGGTAAATAAATGTTAAAAAAAAAAAGGGAAAGAAAATGAAAAACCGAAAGAAAGAATCAAAACTAAAGAAGAAAATACTAAAAAAGCAAAAAAGCACAAGGGAGAAGAAAATTTATTATCTCACATACACAACCCAAAAAATCACCTTAAAACATACTTATTACTACTCTGTTGTTCCATTTTTCGAATTGAAATTTTCATCACCGGTGGTGGTGAAAATGAGAGGAGCGACGAGCTCTGGTGGTTCTGGTGACGGTGGCATGGCCGATTCTGCTCCTGCTAAAAGGAATTCCAGGAAACCCCAATGTCATTTTCTCTTTCTTCTCCTATTTCCGTTATTATTTATGTGTTATTTATGAGATGTTGATTGGGTCTTTTTTTTTTTTTAACAGAAAACAAATATCATATTTTTGAATCTGGAATTTCATTCCTATCGATATTGTGATTGTTCTGCAGTTTGATTTTTAAGGTTTTGCACTGAATTTCGTATGTAGGTTATAATTGCTCCTTCTATACATCAACTGTTTGGCATTGATCAAAGATTTTGGTTCTATTTGTAAAATTTGTTGTTAATTTTGCTTATTTTGCTTATTTACCTGCCTGCATTGCCTGTTTGGCTGGTGATTTTAATTCTTCTTCATTTGTTGAAATGTTGCTGTCTTTGGTTTCAATATTCATTTACAAATGTCAAACTAGAAGCTGATCCCCCCCATCGCCCTCTTCTCCTTCTGTGGGTTTATCCGATGAGTAATTTTCTTTTTCAGAGAAAATATTTTGTACAATGTTTGTTCTTCTTTGATGCAGATTCTAGGTTCACACAACAAGAGCTTCCTGCTTGCAAACCAATTTTAACGCCAGGATGGGCATGTGGTTTATTATTAATTCTTTGACTTCTGTTGTGACGCTCTCTTTTTCTATATATATTTTAAATATTTTTCTTAGACTATATTTTATTCTTAATTGGTTTCAGGTCATTGCCACATTCGTTGGTGTTGGCATTATTTTCATTCCTATTGGTCTCATTGCCCTGTTTGCATCAGAACATGTAATCTATTATGGTCTTCTTTGACTTTTTGGCCATTTGCCAAGTTTGATAGACAGCACCACTAACGTGAAACTGTGGCTTTTTTTTGGGTTGTGGGGGCAACATATAGGTGGTGGAAATTGTTGATCGATATGACAAAGATTGCATTCCTCCCAACTATTCAAATGCTAGCCTCCAATACATTCAGAGCAGTAAAACGAACAAGACCTGTACCAGGACCTTAACTGTTAGTCCAATTGTATTGATTTGCTTATATCTTTTTATATTTAGCACCATTTACATTTATCTTATACAGAAGTGCATTGACTGGATTTTTTTTTTCAGGTTCCAAAGCAAATGAAAAGTCCTGTTTTTATCTATTATGAGCTTGATAACTTCTATCAGAACCATCGTCGGTGAGTATGAGAAATGTCTACTATTTTTACACTTATTTGTATCTTTATATGGTATGTGGTAGAACATTGGCTATTCCATTTTTTATCATTGGGAGGAGAGTGAATTTTGGAATGTTACTTCCTCTTATAATGGAAGGTTTTCATTCTCAGAAAATTGGCATTCAATTTATTGAAAGCATAGTTGTAGAACATTTGGGAGAAAGAGAGCAAATTATGGAGTCTCCAGTTAGACAAGTAGAGCACATTAGGTTAGAGGATAGAAAGAAAAGAAGGGGTAGACCCAAACTGACTTGGAGGAGAGCAGTACAACATGACCTAGAACTATTACACATTTCCGAAGATTTAATCCAAAATTGTTTAGAGTGGAAAAAGAGAATCCGTATAGCCAATTCCAAATTTTTGGGATAAAGGTTTAGCTGAGTTGAGTTGAATATAGTTGTAGAACATTTGTAAGTGGTTGATATGTTAATGTGATGTTTTAATGGAAGTTTTTCTTCCAAGTTCCAAGGTATTTTACACCTCTAAAACCTAAAAATCTTGGATTCTAACGACACCTTTAAAAAAGTGATATCACCATGATTATTCTATTTTTCTTCCAAGTTCCAAGGTATTTTACACCTTTAAAACCTCAACATTTTGGATTCTAATGACACCTTCAAAAAAGTGATATCAGCATAGTTATGCTTGTGCTCTTTAATCACGCGGTGTTGGCTCTATGAAAAATTGTTGTCAACCATGATATCTTCTGGGATTACTGAAGATATTTTCTAGGCAATTACTACTGAGAATACATCCTTATGTCATTAAGTCTAGATGTTGAGCTCTGGAATTTATGATAGAAAGGAAAGAGCCTTAAGAGATGAGGAATTAAATTGCTGGTGATGGAGATGATATTTTGGAACAGAAAAGATGTTTCTTTGGTTAAAGCTGGAGAATTTTATGAACATAATGAAGTTTTTTGTGATGCTGGTGTCTGTATTTTTGTTCCACTTTTTTTTAAATCTAGTTTCAAATTATGTTTCTTGTATACAAAATATTCAAAATTATGCTGACAATTGCCTTAAAAATACTCTTGTATACACGGATGCTGCTTTCTTTTCCTCCATAATTGGTTCCTCATTTCACATTCTCTTTGAAATTAACTTTGTTTAGCTTTTCAATTTGGTTGCTTAAATTTGAATTGGCTCAAATTAAAGAAAATTGTCTCATCAGACAAATCTGAAAAACAAGATCCAAAATTTCCCTTGGAAATAAAAGAATAAAAGAGTATGAGAGGGAAAAACTAGTCCAAGAAGTAAAAGATGCAGGCAAAACTTTAAATAGTTTCAATCGCCAGAAAAATGGTGCATGAAAAAATAATTACTAGTGCAATTTTTTAGCTGAATTCCTATTTTAATTTGGAAGTCTTGATTTGCCTTTTTGTGAGGCAATTGCACATGCAGGAGTTGCAGCCTCACTCATTTTTGTAAATTTAAGTCTGCACTTGAATTAGTTTCATCAAGGTTTATATTTGCACTTATTGGGTTCCTGACTTTGGAATGTCAAGAACCTTGGTCTAAAGAGGATCATTACATTTTTTGTACATTTTTTGAAGTCTGGAAATTTTCCTCATAGCTCTATATGCTCATGGCATATGTATGCAAGTTGGGACTTGTATTAATAGGCTATTGTTGCCCTTTGCTTGATTTTTGAGATCTTTTGAATGTTTTCTCTAATTAACATGTGAAAATTTTATTCCAGATATGTAAAAAGTCGAAGTGACAAGCAGTTGCGGAGCAAGGCAGGTGAGAGTGACACAGACAACTGTAAACCTGAAGCAGTCACATCAACTAATGCTCCAATTGTTCCTTGTGGCCTTGTTGCATGGAGTTTGTTCAATGACACTTATGGGTTTTCTCTTAAAAACAAGGCCTTAGATGTCAGCAAAAAAAATATAGCATGGAAAAGCGACCAAGATTATAAATTTGGGTCTGATGTCTATCCTAAAAATTTCCAGAGTGGAGGTTTGATTGGAGGTGCAAAGCTCAATTCAAGCATACCTGTAAGCATCTTCTTACTTCCTTGCTCCATTTCTTTTTTGGGGTTCATTTTCATTAAAAGAAATTCTGCTTCATTTATATTTTCATCATATTTTATGCCATCTTCCTCTTTTCTAATAATTTTATTAACTTCTTTTGCATGAAATAGTTGAGTGAACAAGTGGATCTTATTGTTTGGATGCGTACTGCTGCACTTTCAACTTTCAGAAAACTTTATGGAAGGATAGAAGTGGACCTTGAAGCTAATGATATAATTACAGTTACTATACAGAATAATTATAATACTTACAGTTTTGGGGGTAAAAAGAAGCTGGTTCTTTCAACCACGAGTTGGATAGGAGGAAAAAATGATTTCCTGGGCAGAGCATATCTTACTGTAGGTGGATTGTGCTTGTTCCTGGCAGTAAGCTTCTTGCTTGTATACGTGATCAAGCCCAGGTAAGTGATGGTTCAAAGTCTTGTTAATCACATTTCTAAAAGGAACTGAATATCACCTTTTTTTTTTTTTTTCCCTACTATTGACATTATAGTTTTCGTTATAGAAATCTTTTTTGGTTGTACCTTGTCTAAGAAGTTTTATGTTATTGCAGGCCTCTTGGTGACCCAGCCTATTTGTCTTGGAATAAGAATCCAACAGGACAAATGAGTTGGAACTCTTAAACAATTTTCTGCCCTTTCCGAGTTGAGACTTAGACATGCTTGGTAATATTTTGCATTTTCAATAGTGAAATGGCGTTAACTAGTTGTAGCTAGGTTGAGTTTCATCGTTGCTTTTGTAACAAACAATCCTAGTTAAGGTAGTAAATAAGTTTAAACCTTCTGTTATGTCCCTGAGGCAGCAAAAGAAGTGGATTTAGAACTAGAATTATTCATGCACTTTATTTTATTTTAAAATCTATTAAAAACACATAAGAACTCAACTAATAACAATAATAACAACAACACTTGGGAATTGGAAAGACCTCTCTCTAACCCAAATAATGTTTTTATTTTATTATTTTGTATCGTGCTTGGAAATAAAATACAAAGAAATTGCCTAACAAAAGAACCCATCTAGATAAGAAAATTGTACTATTAAGATCATAAGCAATAATGCTTTCACTTGGAACACATTCACAAATCTTAAATGAAAATTAAATAAAATTATTAAAACAATGGATGAAAAACGAATCAAATTTTCAAATATAAAGTGTCATCATTGACAAGCTAGTATCGTAGGCTCCATTGGAATGGAGATATCTCTATCACACATGTTAGCTCCAATGCTTATAATCCGTTCTCCCTGCATATTAGATATAATTGAATATATAATTTGTCGACTAAAGTTCAGTCATATAGCATACACTTGTTATATTTGCATTTTTAGCCATTGCCAAAAAGAACAAAAAATACCTTTGCAATATTTCTAAAATATTTTGTTGTGTAATTTCCAGTGGGGAATATAGCTTCGATAAGATCTGCTAGAACCAATTGGGGTTGGGAGACTGCTCCATCAAACCAGTCTTCACAATCATATGGAGAGAGAGAATTAGTGATATATTAGCTATGCATAGGATTCAAGAATTCAAACATTTATTTAACTTAATTTTCTAAAAAATTGAAAAATATATATATTTTTTTCACTTTTCTTGAGGTAAGAATGCAAAATGTAAAAGAAAGTTACCAAGTGCAGTTGAGTTTTGGACTCTTTTATCATATCTCCATAAGCTTTGATTAGTGAGAAATGCAAAGCAAGAGTTATCTTCAACATTTACATTTTGAAGAAAGGTTGATTGATTGTACTCAGCTGGATCAAGAGTGTATGTTTCATCAATCACCACATCCACTGTCTGATTAAAATGTAAAATTTTGAGGAAAAAAAATTGTTAGGAAAAATTTTAAGTATCCAACGATGAAAAACTTATCTTAAAGAAGCAACTTACACATAGAATTGCATGTAATTCATCCAAGTCATCAGCATTTGAGACGTTGTAAGTGATCTTGTTGATAGAGTTATCAATATTTTCTCCACCTGCATCTTCCACATACTGTATAAATGGAAATAAATAATGAATGCATAAATCCCAATAAGTTTTCTTTTTGTAATTTTATTTTTTAAAAAAATAAATTAATAAATTTTAATAATAATTTTTAAAAAAAATTAATAATAATGTTATTAATTATTATTTATTTACCTTCAACTTGTATGTTTCCTTTGTGAAAGACCATATACCCTGCATAGTAAGAGAAAATTCATCACCATGTAGGACACTGATTATTTTCTGAGAAAACTCCTAAAAAATCAGAAAAAGGCATGTCATGCTAACATTGTAATACTCCATCCAAGCAACTATTGGTTTAAAGGTTCTTGTTTTATTTGCTGCAACCTTAGCTTGGCATAGATAGTTGTCCCTGACCTGCCAAAGGAAAATATTTGATTATTCTGATAAATACTTTAAAAAATATTCTTGAGTCAACGCTAGAATCCTTTTCCTAAAAAGAAAAAGTATAAAATGCAAAACTCACTGTGCCATAGACTTGATTGGCTCTGGACTCAAGGTTTGCAAAAACTCCTAAGAACTTGATCCACTCTGCTCTCTGTAAATACAAAGCTTTTGAAATTAAAAGCTTAATTTGTCTATACAGAAGAATATATATATATTAATTTAGCTTTGATTAGAGTATCTCATACTTCCATAATGCATACAACTCTAATATTACTAATTAAAATTCGAAAAGAATAGTCGAATATGTGGAGGTATATGTCAGATTTACCTGCAGAGGGTAATCCTCTCCAAAAGGAGCAAAATTTGCAAAATTACAAGCCTGAGTTTGATCAGTATCACTAACAAAATGGGCTGAAAATTGAGCAAATAATCGTGGGTCACTTCTGTTAATCATCTCAGTTTCTCCTCTTTCATATAACTTTAAGGCACATTCAGAAGCCACAGAATCTGATGTAATGCCTTTCATACTCTCTAGCATGCCCAATAGCTGAGGAAACATATAAAAAATTATATATAAAACAACATAAAATAAATACCATATGATATCATACTGTTTTAACTTTGCACTTGAAGTTTACAACTATGAAAATGTTTTAGAGGATTTTTCTTTCAATGAGTAAAACTATAGAAAAAAAAAATTTTTAAGTGTTCAAATTGGAAAGTTTAAAATTTTCAGGTTGGATCAATAACAGAACTGCAACTTACAGAAATGGACGATCCTCACCTCGAAAAAGGAAACTGCAAATGAAAAAGGAAGAAAAAAAAAGAGTGACATCACATTAAAAATTGATTAGATAAAATAAAGCTTAAGATAGAAGAACAAGAAATTAATAATTGATTTTCCACTCTCTTATATTCATTTTAATATGCTAATTACTTTATTATAATAGAAATTAAAATTGAGTGATTTTCAAGTAAAGAAAAGAAAAATTAAACAATCTAATAATAAGTTTAATCCTAAGCAGTGTACCTGGAAAGAAGTAGGTATCAGCAGAAAAATTTGAGAGTGGGATGACAAAAGACTTGATCCTTGAGGTGCAATATTTTGTCCTTGTTGCCATTCTTGAGTTATTCTGTTGATTTAGCAGTTCATTTCAAGAAATTATTCAATATATTTATTATTTTAAAAAATAAAACACAGGTTCTCAAATTCATGTGAGATTCTATTTTCATATTCTTCAAGGAGACTAATGTAATTGTGAATGCAACATTAATGATTTATGCAGATGCCTAGTTAGATAGGGTAGAATTTAGATTTTTTTTTTTAGGCCTTGGCTGGCTGGCTGGCTGGCCTTCTCCATAGGCCATACCCAACCTGTAATCAGCCAATAGTCCAACTAGATGAAACCCTAGCCCACACCTAGCTAGCTTATACAATTATTATCCTTTTGTGGCCTAATGGCCTCTTCTCGAGTCTTAGCTCATTAGCAGACAGGGCTCTAGATAGCCATATTGTTATTCCACACACTCCCGTTTTATGAATTCCTTCTTCATTTTATATTTAACGAAATTAAAAATAAATCAATAGTGAATTATCAAAATATAACAAATTCAAAAATAGCAAATAAAATTACCCAGTACCATTGCTTAGTAGGGAAAACAACAGAAATAAAAAATGAAGGAAAAAAAATAAAATAATGGGGATAAGATGGAGCAAAAGAGAAAGCTTCCAAACACAGGAATACAAAAATAAAAGGACAAATATATATATAGATATATTATCACTAACTCTCTGCTAGTCCCGTGACCCAACACGGCAGGAAGACAAAAGATAAAAGGAAAAAAAATAATTAAGCTAATAGATGAATGATTAGTGCCCTTTCTTTTCTAAGAAATATGAATGTAAAAGAAAAAAATAAGACGAAAGAAATGAAGCGATTCTTACATCATGAATGGAGGAGACGAAAAAAGAAAGTATAAAAACCTGAATGAGGAGGTAGCTCTTGCCATCAACGACATTCTTGATGACTTTGAAGGTCTGTCCATAATAAAGATGGAAGTTCATTGCTCCTTCTATCTTTGATATGTTACTCACTTTCACTGTAGAGGATGCACCGTTTGCACCTTCCAGACACCCCCACGTGACCAACACAACTAGAGACAATAAAATTTTCACCCAACAACAACAACAAGAATAAGGAGAAGAAGACATGGCGATCCACCAAGAAGAAAAAAAACCCACCTCCTATCTCTAAAGAAATTTTGCACTACTGCCAAACCTAGCTATAGCTGCAGCAGCAGCTTTAGGATGATATAGCAATAGTATGGAGCTTTAAAGTGGTGGGGGCAGAGGGTGAGGTGTGTGAATGATTTGATGAGAGATTTGTTGGTAATGGGTTAAAGTTGAATCAACAGTTTGGTGACCCGTGAACCCTTTTTTTGCCCGATTTGTCTTCTTCTTTTTATCGCCTTTATGCTGCTTCTAATTTCTTACCCATTTTTTGTTTACCATGTGCTTCTCCACCATCCACCAGCGATTTTTAGTCTAATAAGAATGATTAACGACTGTTCTTTTTCATACAATGATTAATCTGACTTTTTTATTTACTTGAATACAAATACATAATTTTTTGGTCCATCTTCAATGTTGTGAGCCTTGTGGACTTTGTCCCTTTTAAATTTTATATAATCCAGATCGATAAGGGCCCATACTATTGGAGGCCCAATCTAGACTACAGTCGCAGAGGAATTGGCTGTAGTTAATGTGGTCTAATTCAGTTACAATTATTGAATTACAAGTATCAGTATATATGTATGAATACAAATGTAATATTTAAAGGAAGAAATTTCTACCCCTTAACAACTATATGTTGTTATACATAAAAGACAAATAAATCGGAATTCAAGAGGTGAGTATGACATGGTTCACCCACATGGTACAAAGAGCCAAAGAAATTGATAGAAAAAGACCTAATTTCTTCAGGAAAACACTAAACTGATTCCCACCTCTAATGCTAACCAGAAAATCCTTTTCCGTCTTCTTCTCATTCCACTTGTTTCTTTCTTCCTTTTTCTTGGGCTTGGCATTGGCACTTTCCGCGAAGCCGTGCATCAGTTTATTCTCATTTCCCACATTTTCTCCCAGGTAAAAACAGTGCATCAGGAGAACCAGAACCATGCAAACAACAGTTGTTGCAAATTTCTTCCAAGGATGTATTGACTGGCTGATTTCCAGGAAATTATTTTCCCTGGAAAATGTGTTATTGGACCTTGTCGTCTCATCTAGTGCACTGTGCATGTCTACTTTCCTTATTGAGAAGCTATCAGTCATTTCGGGGTTCAGGTGGATCTTAACAGTCTGGGAAGGCACTAATCGGTGAAAAAATGTCTCAGCTGCCTGGCGAGTTGAAACAAACATTCCATGATTAACTTTTATCTCCTCAACAACCTCGAAGCTTGGCGAACTTGCTAAATCATCCACATTTCCATCATCAATGAAGTAACCATTAGGATCATCATTGATGAATCCAAGTGAATAATCATCTGTCCCATTGAATCCTAAGCAGTCTCCTCGATGCTCATTTCCTGTAAGTTAAAGAAGTTGTCAAAATAAATTATGCAGCAAAAACCACAATAAACGACAAGAAAGGCATGCGAGTATGTATATGATGGTGTTACCTTCCCTTATCTGAAAAGTAGAAATATTTTCTATCGGGACAACCTTGTGTTCCTCCATGAAACTCTGATGATAGAAGGGGGAAAAACATGGTTATTATGAAGCAATAAGTTTATTTCACGGGTAATCAATCTTAATTTTAATCCCTCCACAATTCGAAAGGTAAGCACAGTTTGATCCTAGATTTATTGGGCCAAGCAGTGGAACTGGAACGCGTACCTTCTCTGGCTCTTCATTTGACATTCCTACCCATCTCAAGTTTTCTGTCACCCCCTCTGTCTTGAAATCTTCATCCAAATTTTCAATTTCTATGGACCTTAAATTAGGATCTCCCCATGATTTGTTCATACATTTCATAGAGTACATGTCGCTATAGAGATGACCATGGGCATCTTTCCCAGCTATGAAAGTGAAATCATTATTGTCAGCAGAATAATTTCCACCCCACGTATCTTGAAGATTATTAGATTGATTTATCAGTTCCTGAGATGCATGAGCAACCGAAAGGATTTCCTGCAGAATACCTGTTTGACTTGTGTCTTGATCATGCATCGGAGTTGAGTGCATCACTTTCAAGTCAGTGAGTCCTACTTGAGGAAAGTCCTCTACCTCCAGTGGAGGCATTGAAAACCTATGCTGCAACCTTGCAGAATCTAATGATATGTCAACCTGCAAATCAATCAATCAATCAATCAATCAATCAAACAATCAAACACATGCACTTATATATGTAAGACACTTTTATTAGTTTTTCTCTTGTATTTAGCGTCAAATATTAGATATTTTTACCTTAGATGGTGAGTAAGGAACATTTCCATAACCTGAAAATGATGGAGATGAGAAGCTAAAATCATCTTCTGACAAATATTGCTTCCATGTCCCATCTCTTGTTTCACCAAGATGAAGAGGGAATCCATTATTGGCAATGCTGGGTGAGCATGTCTCTATTGGCATAGGGTAATTTGAACTCTCAAAATCTTCACATCTTCCTTCAGAATATAGTTCCATACTAGAAGAAAGTTCACTAGCCATTTGATTTGATGTTGAGGCAAAATGTTCTGAAATCTTGGGGATATTTGCACTCTTCTTAAACACACGACAAAGTGCATATGCATCCTGCAAATGTTTCCGCGATTACTGAATTTTTCACCAAAAGATATTATTGGAAACTAATTGAAAAATATTAAAAAAAATGAAGAACATTATCAACAGAAAGTAAATGAGCTGCACCTGCAGGCCAGAAGCAATTTCGCATTCTCTTTCATCGAGGCGATATTCATGCATTACCCAATCTGTTCTACAACCATGGGGGGCTCTACCTCTATAGTAAACTAGGGTTTTCTTCATGCCCACGGGACGCGTGTGGGAGTTCACTTTTCTATCCTTCCCTGTGGCCTTCCAATACCCAGCTTTTGTTGCGCGATTAGTTCTTGATCCATTTGGGTACTTTCGATCTCGAGGGCTAAAGAAGTACCACTCAAGATCTTTGCTGGGTAGTAATGATTTCCCTGCAACATGCATGTTTCAATCTTGTTACATCCATTGTCTCATCAAATTGAAATCATGCTGTTACCGCTGGAGCTTTATAATTATAAAGTAAAGATTGATAAAAATCTATATGATGTCACATTGGTAGAAGCAATTTAACTTTATGCTGCTAGGACAATAAAGGATCGACTATGACATCATGAGCAATTCAAGTAATTAATTGCAAAATTAATTAGCCACTTCCATTATATGATTAATTTATTTAATTTTTAGTATAGACCTAACTAACTTATGTACATGTGATCTGGTATTAGGCTTTGACAAAATGTTGAAAAATAGAAATGACTTCACCTCAATAATGAAACAAAGAAGAAAAAGAAAGAAGATGAAATATGTTAAAGAAATGAAAAAGCAAACTGGATGAAACGTAACTCATATATCTTGCAGACAATGCAATCCTTTCCTTTCTTTCTAGCTTTTTGACTTGGATATTAATTTATTGCTGCATCCATCTTCATAATCGCAATAGAAACCCTAAAGATGGTGGGACCATATGCCTTGTCGTCCTAATAAGTACGTACTTTTACACTAGAAAACATATGTTTGATGTGCTAAAGCTTAAGAGATTTGACCAGTAAAGCAGGATCAATGCATGTAAGTAGATTTATAAACGTCATTATTAGGCAAAAAAGAAGAACAGGCATCCTTAAAGAGTATTTGAATCCATTCTTTGTCTCCACCTTTAGAAAAAGGGAAGCGACACATTGGTGCATGGTCTTCAACATATATCGGCATACTTTCAAATCAATATAATCAGGTAACGTAAGAGAGCCGCATATGATGATATATATTGTTCTTTAAATTATTAAGTGCTTTTCTCTATGAAATGATCAAGAATGATGCAAATCAATATTCCTAAAAATGAATTTTTTTTTTTCCTTTGAAAGCCAATTCATCAATGTTTCAAATTGATGAGATAATCCATCAAGAAAGATGAGTTTTTTTTTTTTGATACAGAAGATGAAGGTTTTTTTTTTAATTTATTTTTTTTTATGAGCTAGAAGATGATGGTGTGATGGTGTTACTATTGTATGTTTGGCTTGTAAATTACAATAGGCATTTCTCCAAATTTTCGAGGGAAGAAAGCATGCAAATTAAATTAATATTAATTAAGTTACTTTTCTCAATATTCCTCATCCTAATGTTCACTCAATCTTTTACTATTTGGGTTCATGTAGTGAAACATTCCATAAAAATTTAAAACAAGAAGTAGAGTGCAACCTCTCTCAATATTGAAGCAACATGCTAGCAATAAGAAAGATTAAAATCATTGATTTTAAATGAACTTGAAATTTTGTAAGAAATAACTACCCAAAATGTGAAGAAAAAAGAAAGAAAGAAAGAAGTAGTGCGATATAGGAAGGACACACACACACATATATATAGTACCTGGTAAATCCCATGGCTCACACTTGTAAAGATCAACTTCTGGGATGATCTCCAACTCAATCTTATGTCCATTGATCTTTCTTTTGAGATAGTAAGCAACGAGTTCCTCATCAGTAGGGTGGAAACGAAAACCAGGAGGCAATGAAACAGGAGCCATCTCTTTCTCTCTTTCTTTGGAACTTCTTCTGTATCTTTCTTGATAAAGAAAATCCAAAAGGGACAAAAAAATGAAGGACCTGTCTCTTTTCAAAGAAAAAAAACAACGAGACGAGCCTTCAAAAACCAACTGCAGACAATCAAAATGAAAAAATCCCAGTAAGAATAAATAAATGAACCTGATTTTGGGTATGAACGATACAGGACAAGTATTAGAGAGAGAGAGAGAGAGAGAGAGAGAGAGAGAGAGACCTGGGGCAGAAGAAGGTCCAAAGCCAAGAGAAAGGAGAGGGAGAGAGCGAGAGAGAGCTGAGGCTGGATGGTGGGAGAAGCAAAATGAGAGAGGACGTGGGGGTTTGATAAGAAGACGGAAAGAGAGAGGCGAATGAGAAAGAAGAGAATAGAAGAAAAGAAAAAGATGCTGCCGCCTCCCTAACTACCCTTTTCATTTGTTCTTTCCTATGAAATGATTCTTGTCGTTCCTCTCAAGATTGTCTCTTTCTCTCTCTCGCTCTCTCTCTCTCTATGTTCGCGATTGCTTCATTCTTGTCCTTTCTCGGATTCTAACTCCATAATCCACATGCCATATCTGATCCGATGCATTAGGGGCCTTTCCAAGTTAGATCAAGTATCTCTAAGGTTAACGAGAAACTGAACTGAAAGAATTTCGGCGGCTAGCCATTGTCTCTTTCCAATTGCTGGTTCCCCTTCCATATCTTATTAATTTATTATTTCTGTTACACATTAAAATTTGCATCAACTTATATATTTAATTTAAAATTTTAATAGAGTAACTTTAAATTATATAAAATTTAATTTTTCAAAATACTTCTATTATTAATTGGTTGCACTATTTTTTTTTAATATGAAATCAAAAACTGGTTTTTGTTTTTTCCTAATAAAAAAATTGCAAATTCTGTATTGTTTCTTATATATATATATAATAATTGCTATATGTTGTGGGGCTTAGTCCATAAACCACTATTTATATGATTGCATATACTAATTCTAAGGTTAGAATCAGAGCTTTAACAAAAAGCTCAATTGCACTTTTTAAATTCCTTAATTTGGTAACCTATATTAATTAAGTCTTATATATATGTAAATTAACTGCTCTTACGAAAAGGGGCTATAGCAGTTGCTCTTAAGCTTGTGCTTTGGATGCAATTTCACAAGAAATTACTTTTTAAATCTTCAGATTCTTAATTTCTTCTTGTCACATTTGATCATAGTTAAAGTTTTCTTTCCACAGTAACAAATAACGTTTTCCCAATTTTGAACATTTTTTTTATGTATATGATATGCATATAATCTAATAATTAAGTAACTAATAATAACTCAAATATTGTGTATTATTCAAATTCAATAATTATGTGCTACGTGTAAAACAATTATGGAATTTATAGTGCAATTTGAATAATAAATTAAATTATAAAGAATATATTTTCCTCATTTTGTACTCATTCCCCATCTGATTTCATGGCCTTTCTTTATCTAATTAAATTGAAAATTTTGCCTTTCACTATGAAAAGAGATATTTTGTTATTTTCCAATGATGCCATTAATTTGCCTTTATTCAAACAAAAACATTAACTTAATAAATATAACACTGTTGCAAGTCGACAATCACTTAATTTTAATTATAAACTTAATTATTTTTATTTAATGTAATTATCTAAAATTTCTTACATATTTTTGTGATGCATGTTGAATAAAAAAATAATTGCAAATTGAAAGATACTATAACTATCAATATTTTCTTTTATGAGTAGATAAATGAAACTTCATTAAAATTTTAAAATTATTTAATTATTATTTTTTTATATATTTTTAATGAACATATTTAAAATTTTTATATACAAATATGATTTTATTTATGATTATAATAAAAAGCCAAGAATACTTATATAATTAGATTATATGAAATTATAATTTGTAAATAAAAAAATTAATTTTATAATTATTAAAATTTTAAAAATATATAAAGTTAATAAGAAAAAAAAAATAGTAAACAAATTAAAGAGACAACAGCTTGCCGCAGGAGGAACCGATGATGCAGTTGTTGGCATGTGGGGCCAGGTAATGAAGAAGATGACACGTGGCTGAACAGGATGACTTGGGAGAGTTGTAATCCCATGCTTTTCCTTTACATCAATCAATCTTTTTGGGCTTTTCTCCTTTTTGGGTTTATTCTCTCATCCCCATCTTTTTTTCAACACTACCAATACCATAGTCTCCCCATTTTTCTTTTTTAATTTTCTATTATTAAATCAAAATCCATATCTACGATAGTTATTATTATTAGTAGAATTAATTCATAAGAGGTTAAAAATTACTACTTCGTAAAATGGAGGTGGCATAGCTAGTAAATGTATAAAAATATTTATATTATAAAGCTCTATTTATTTTATAAAAAATATTATTCACTTTTTTTAATGTTTAGAGTATTTAAGAAATTAAGTTAATAAGAAGCATTTTTCTAATTAAAAAAAATTAAATATTTTTAAGAAATTATTTTTTATTTTTTAAATCTTAATAATTTTATTAAAATATATAAATATATATCATTAATTTAATAGTATAATTAAATAATAAAAAAATATTTTTATAAAAAATATTTTTCTTATATAAAATATTTCTCACGAAACAATGGAGGTTAAACCACTTGCAAAGGAAGCACCATTTAACAATTCAATTGGGAAAAGTAGGGTAGAAGAAAAAGTATAGCAAAGCTGAATTAATGAAAAGAAATTATGAATTAATTTGATCACCCATATCCAATACCAAATTCTTCTAAATATTATTTATTTTACACCTTTTTTTTTTTATTTTAAGGAGATAATTATATTTAAAAAGGAATTGTTATATACTAAAATTGAGGCAAACAATCATTGGCTTCAATAAGAAAAGTATATTTATATAATGATTCTATAAATTTGATTAATAATACATATACGCTTGGCCGAAAGGAAGCCTGTCTTTTTCTTTTCCATTATCAACCTCAAGAAGTCTGAATCCCCTAAATTCTAGCCCTGCATGAATCTAAGGAGCAAAAAGAAGGAAAAGGGAAATGCAAATAATTAATAATTATCTTGTTATGAATCTTTAACTAGGAAAGCAATCCATTGTCTCTTGTCGTCTGGCCTATCTAGATTAGCAAGTGAATAATAATAATAATAATAATAATAATAATAATAATAATAATACAATTAACTAATTTGATTGAGCGATTGAGTTTTCAATTTTAGATTTTCAATTGACAATTTGAGATATTTAGTAAACATCAGTTTTTGATATCTGGGATTAAGCAGGGAGAAGTTGAATTAGCTGAAGCAATGGAAGCAGTGATAAAATAAAATAAAATAAAAATTGCAAAAGTAGAATGATAGAGATGGAGAATGGTGTCTGCATGGTTGCTCTGTATGCTTTTATCTGCATTCAAATATTTCTCTTTAACCTCGCAATTCACAAATCATCTGAATGTATCATCTAGAACTTTTTTTTTTTTTTTAAATTGGCAACTATATGCAGATGCCTTGGGCGATCAAGGACTGTGTGAACAAGCATCAAGTTTTATATCTTGAGATAGGGTCACAAGAGGTAGATGAGACATTCATGTGAACAATTGACAACCTACCTATTCCTCCAATTGTAACATGCAACTTCCATGGCCTGGAATTGTTATATCTTTGGCGAATGTGTAATTTCAGCCTGTTTCTGCCTGAGAAGCAATGTGAATGAATGCATAGAGGATAACTCAAATTTAGCTCTTTATCTGATTTTGGTTTGAGTTGAAATATCCTTCAATGCCATACTTCTGGTATACCGCAACTTGATTCTCCTCCCACCATCGCTGAGCTTCTTTCTCAGCAAATCGTTTCCGGCTGCAAAACACAGTTTGGAAATGCCACTCAGAACAGTGGAAGAACCGAGTAGTAACAGAAACTAGTAGCAACATAGTAGAAACAAAGACAATGAATGAATTAGGAAGCTAAGAGGACAGGATCCTTCATCAAGAAACAGGTTAGTTGATGAAGAATTACCTGAATCTGACTCGCTTAAGCCCCCTTTGCCCATCTGGCAAATTTGTGAATGTGATATATACACCAGGTTCATATTGTTCTAACCATTCAAGCGTTGAACCTTTAGTTCCATTTTGCCTAGAGTCTTTTATCGGGACAGGAGATTGATCCTCTGATCTGCTATTTTCTTGGAACAACCCTCGTCCATCCAGGGACTTTAATGTATTAGAGAATACAATAGGAGAGCTTGATAAACTATCCACTTGTCTATCTCTTGGCAATTTTATTTCAGGAGGCAAATGAATGGATGAAAATCCAGGCCTTAGACTCACAATAGGGCTATTTGTTTTTGCCTGTGTGTTCTGGGAAGTATTCAGATCAACTCCAACTTTTGCTTCTTTTCCAGCAGATATTTTCACCGACATTGCATGAAGCTGCATCATTACTTAACAATTACTGCTTATTTTAAAGTCATTGCGCACAAAAATAACTTAATTTAAAAATTATGGTATCTAATGAATAGAAATTTAAAGTGTGTGATACTATGAGCAAAACAAATGCATTGGAAAACAGTGTAAACAGTTCATTTTCCAACCCTAAAACTGTGGTCAACTGAAACAATAGTGGTTTCAATTGTTTCTTGAGTTGAACAAAATATGGTGCTTATTTAAACTTTTTCTTGTGAACAATTTTAACACGACTTGCTAATGTCCAGATAAACAAAATAACCTGATGAGCTATGTTGTGTCACAGAAGTAAATTACCCTTAATGCCAAAGCTTTTATAATCTCATTTGCTGCTTTACGCTTTGTTGCTTCCTCTCTAGCCAGAGACCATGTTTTCTCTATTGTTTCTTGACATTCTCTAATCTTCTGGTTTCCAATTTCACATTGCTTTTCGAGGCTCCTCGCCTACAACAAATAAAAAAGATTACGTTGAGACCAAGCAGAATGCTTCCCAAATACAACTCAACTAAGCCTTTATCTAAAAAATTTGGAGAATGCTTACCAAATATTAAAAACAAAAGAAAAAAAAGAAAGAGTGACACTATGAGCAATACAATAATGTCGTATCTGGTTTCTCCATGACAGAAAAATAAAAATTATCATGAAGTGCCATGCTACCACATACACAAGACCCCAAATGACATGATAATTTTATATGAAAATAACATTGAAAAAGCTTTCAGTCAGTACCATGATAAAGCCCAATAACTATATACAATTTTGACAACCAAACTCTCATACTCCTTAGTATTTAGACCAATGTTTGAAGCCCTGTCCATAACCCTGAATTCCAACTTTAGTAATTTTAACTATTTTTTAGGTTAGTTATTGGACCATCACACAACTACCAGCATTTCCTTAAACTAACCATCTATACTCCTAACCATTTCCCATTTGAATGTCAATTCCTAATTGTGGAAAGTAGATTATACATGCTCAAAGACACTCTGACTTTTATTTTACTCCAGTTATTGTAATGCACAACAGTGCTACCTTTACAACATTTTAGAACACAGACTTTAAATAGAATATTATTTAATAAACTGAAGCCATCCTTGGGCAAGACGTAAAAAACAGAGATCAAGGAGCAAACAGGTGCAAAGGGTGATGGCTGAGGCTAACTGGCTGTACTTTCATTGTTTATCAGTGATGCTAGTTTCAGTTTTCATGACAATTCTTCCATTTGTGTGTATGAAAATGCATTCGTTCTGTTGTTTTTGCACTCTGAAGAAAGAAAGACAAGTGCAAAACAATGAAAGCAGAAAAATTCATCAAGTAACATACATTTTGAAGCTCAATAATATGGAGCCATTACCTCAGCTCTTAATCTCTGAACTTCTTCACCAAGCATTCTGTTCGTTTCAAACATGCCTTCATCTATATTTATGGCACTAGAAACAGTTGACCTTAAGCCCAAGTTGTGGGCGAAATTCTTACTATTGTATGATTCAAAAACAGCAGGGCATGAGACTTGCCCCCATCGTGGCAATCCAGATGAAAAGGAAGAGACAGTTTCTAACTGCTGCTCCTTTTCCCCTTGGCTTTTATGAGTCTTCTTCTGACCAACTTGACTATCGAGATTATACGATTGGCTCACTGACAGTATACGATTTCCTGCTGGGGTTGCTTCCCCCCTGTATTCTTTCTCATCAGATAACATCTTATTCGCACATAATTTCTGCTTTGGACTGTGATTTTCCAGCTTCAATATTCTACCTGAAGGCGTAACTTTCTGCAGATGATTAAAACATGAATCACAGACACGAGAAGGCTTGGTTTTATTAGGAGCCAAAGACGCATTTATGACCTTCCTGCTGCTACATGTATGGCAAAACAGAAGACCGCAATTATAACAGTTATGTTTCTTCCTTGTAAGTCCAAAGAGCATCCTACAACCACTACAAGCTGACTGATCAGTAACAGAGATTGATTTGTGCAGACAGATTACAGCAGTTAAATTTGATCCACAAGTTATACTTTCAATCTGCCTGTTTCTCAAAACCTCAACAAAGGTTGGTGAGTTTCTATCTTCAGTGTTACCTAATCCTAACTGCCCATTTTTGCCCTTCCCCCAAGTATATACGCTTCCCCCTGACGTCAAGGCGGCAACATGGTAAGATCCTGATGATATCTCCTTAACAAAATCCCCTTTAAGCTTTCCTTCAACAATTGTGATTGATTTATCTTGGGCTTGTGGATTCCCTAACTGTCCATACACTGTGCTTCCCATTGTATAGACCTTCCCTGTATTGGTAAGTGCAACGGTAAGCATCCTTCCACAGGAAACTTGAACAAAATCATATTCCACAAGTGGCGAAACACATGTTGGTACAAGTTTTTTTCCCAGCTCAATATGCCCAAGTCTTCCTTTATCACCATCTCCCCATGTAAATAGTTTCCCACCAACAGCATTAAACTTGATGCGGTCAGCAACAATGTCCACAATAGCAGCAGTGTGCCACGATCCACAAGCAACAGATTTTACACAGAAACCACTTAGAGACTCAACTTCCTTGGGCTGAGAAACACTTTGAAGATTCCCATGCCCAAGAACCCCAAAAGTTCCATCTCCGTATGTAAATAACTGCCCAGAGGAGGATACAATTGCTGTATGCCATTCCCCACAAGCAACTCTCGATATAGTTATCCCATCAAAAGGGCCAGAAAGTTTATACGGTAACCAATGGATTCTGGTTCTCCCTTCATCAACTAAACTAGCACCATATTTGTTGTCACCCCACATGTAAAGTTCTCCAGAATGTGTCACAGCACATGTTTGGTATTCACCACAGGCAACATATTTTATATGGACACCCTCCAGGGACTCGACAACTTTTGGGTAGTTAACGTCCATGTTAACTTTATGCCCAAGCTTTCCACCACTTCCCTCACCCCAACAGAAAACTTCCCCCCTTTTGGTGATCAAGGCAGCATGTTTCCCTCCTAAAGATATACTTTGTACATCAATCATTGCAGTGGAGTCCAGTAATTTTGGCATTAATGCATCAACTTGCATCCCACTATGGTTACCAATCCTCTGAACCATACCTCTTATATTTCCTCCTTCCACAGCTTCCCCCCAGATAAGAACATCCTTCAAGATGTCATTTTTCCCTATCTGTGGAGATTTGTATGTCGGGCCAACAAACCTATGGGACATATCTTTTGGAAATTCAGAGCAAGCATAAATAGATTCACATTTCTTGATATTTCGTTCAACATATGGTGAATTTGGAACGAACACATCCACTGCATTCTGCATCTGTTGAAGACTTGATTCTGATATACAAAAGCTATCAGAAGAAAAAGACAAACCATCAGAAAAACACCTCTCTGACAGTGACTGTGTAGGACTTCCGCATAAGCTGCGCACCTTCAAGATGTAAGACAACAAAATCCAACGTTTATATTCAGTAACATGAAAATTATTTGGTGCCGTTCAAAAAGACAAACATAATAAGCTGAGTGATCATACTAGGATAAGCCAAACAAATTTCCAGTACTATACAATCAACTCTTATCAGCAAGATTATATGTGACAATAAATTTAAAGATTTAAAAACACTCAACAGTTTACAATTAAAATGAAAGTGAAAATAACAGCTGAATGGGATAGCGATTTACTATGGAATACATCAAAGGTTTAGAGTATGCAGGATGATAAATTACAAAGGACTACTCAAGCAATAATATCTAAACCTAATGAAATGACAATAACATTACATTGTTATGAGCTACTCATTAACTTTGCAAAGATTGGTGCATACTTATTTACTTCGTTGTCCTACATGATCTCTATCATAGTTTCCTCATTACCTGTGAAAGTTCTGTGGCATCCTCCATAATTCCCAGATTATGCTTTCTTCTAATATAACCAGCGGGACTATTTACACAACTAAGGGCCTCTCTGTTGCTCCTGAGACCAGTAAAAGGCCTAGAACGATGACACCTCCATATAACAGCTCTTAAGCCTATATACCAAGAATCAGCCTGGGCTTTGTCCTTGCATATCTATGTGAAAAAATAATGGATAAAAAGATAATGAAGCCACGAATCTTTTTGAGAAAATGAACACATGACATGTAAGCTATGAAACCTTAATGCAAGAAATTACCAGATCTAGTGAACGTTCACCATTAGCATAGATTAGCGAGAATGACTGATGCTCCTTATCTGGTTGAAGTTGCCTCTGAAAATTGACCTGTGATAATTGAATTTACTGTTAACACTAACAGTAAATAGTCAACTGGGAACAAAATTAGGATGTCACTTAATTTACAAAAACATCCTTGATTACATACAGTCCGCTGGCCAGTAATAACCTCCATAATTGAGCTCAATCTCAACTTCTTTTCTTCCTGTCCTGAATACCAGATCAAATATTTCTCATCCTGAAACATCAAACCAAATTAAAAATTTTTTTTCTTATTTACTGCAAAAATGCAAGCAGAACACAGAAACAGCAATATACAACAAAGCTTCATCCAGGAAATGCCAATGGATTAACCACATCTCTCTTCTAGAAAGAAGGCTTTCAGTTCAGGTTCAAGAACTACCCCTCCCTCAACTAACCATAAATGACCAAACAATTATACGGATCAGATGAGAAGTTTTAACATTTTTCTTCCTTAATCAGTGAACACAAAAATGTCAAATTTTATTAGTTACAAGAGATACATCACACTTAGATCAGAAATTAGAAAAGAGAAAAAAGCTATGTCCACCTATATTAAGCATCTTTAGGGGAGATAAAGGAAAAAAAAACTCCATAATTCTGCAATTTGCAGCACCATCTCTGTAGATAGTACTAAACTA
Organism: Hevea brasiliensis; assembly: GCF_030052815.1. Taxonomy (NCBI): domain Eukaryota; kingdom Viridiplantae; phylum Streptophyta; class Magnoliopsida; order Malpighiales; family Euphorbiaceae; genus Hevea; species Hevea brasiliensis. The sequence goes on from NC_079508.1 coordinate 60,932,648, forward strand.
CTTTAATAAGCATTTCTTGTTGAACATGAAAAATTAAAAGTAATATTGCACGGACTATACTAAAAACAATATTCATTTAAGTGCAATAACTGAGATTGCCTATTCGTTAGATCTAAAGTACTAGTAGCTCGAGGATGCAATCAAAAACCCATTTTTTAGCAAAGATTTTTTCGTTGTAAAGAAAGTTGTTGCTGAAACAGATGGCTTTGGAGAAGTACTGAGTACTGACTGATAAGACAAATATCAAAGCTGAAGCAACGTAAAATACTAAGCAATTGAACTTGCAGCTGGTCATTAATTCTCACATAAATGACCACATTTTTTTGCCATTTAAGATGTACCTACCGTAGAAAGCCTAAAGGGACAGAACTTGGGCTTCCCTCTTCTTCCACACTTCAAAAGGTGTGCTCCCTTCTTCAAAACTAAAATTGCCTGCAAGCCATTAAATATAACTTTTACGATAAGTCTCCCACCTCAAACAAACCAAATAAATAATAAGGAACAAATATAGAAAAAAAGAGCAAAATCAAAATGAATGTTGAAAATACAAAGTTAGAAGTTCAAATTAGAACGGAAAGAAAAATCACAAAGGGCGAAAATAAATTAAAATTCAGTAAATGAATGAAAATGGAGTGAACCACACAATCCAAGAGAACCCAAAAGCAAAAAATTTTGCAGAAGTTTTTATCAAACTATATACCAAAACTATAAAGGAATTGAAATGCTAACAAGAACCTAAAAGAACAGGCAACTCTATGAAATCCTTAACAGAAATCCCAGCTTTTGTAGCATAACAAAGACATGTTATAAGTTAAGACTAACAAGAGAATGAATTGCAAGAAGCATTTCATATAGAAAATGAGAAACAAATGGAAGGATCCATTAGATAATGCAATGTAACTCTGATTATTAAAAGAGGGGGATAATAGAGCATCAAATACAACATGATTTTGCAAAGGCTAATCAGTTTTCCTTGCTTAAAAAGCTATACATAAAATAATCCAATAAAGCAAAATAAATTTTGAATTGATACAGCTGAAAACAAATTGGGAAATCAATAAAATGATTGATCACTCAATTTACACTAAAGATATGTTGAAAAGGAGAGAATAAATCCAGTGTACAATGCACACAAGAGAAAAGACGAAAGAAAGATCCCTCATTCGATCATTTTAAAAGAAAACAGAACAAGAAGAGAGTAGAAAAAAAAAAAAAAAAAAAAAAAAAGAAAATGTGAGAGACCTGTTCCACAGTTCTGTCGAAGGGCGCTGTTTGTAAGGATTCTTCAACCATTTTTGGCAGACAAGTTCAAGAAAGAAACATTGGAGAGAGGAGATATAGAGAGAGAGAGAATTACAGGGAAGAGACAAAGGAAGCAGAATGAGAAGGTATACGTTGGTACCCCCAGGAGGGAACCTTAAGCAACTGAACAGCAGAATGTGTGTGTCTGGAACTGTGATGAGGACTGAGAAGGGAGAGAGAGAGAGAGAGAGAGAGAGAGAGAGAGAGAGAATAAGAATCAAACTTAAGAATGGCTTCTCTGCTCTCTGCTCAGAGTACCTCCTCAACAGCTACTTCTATATCTGTATGCAATTAGAAAAATATACATATAAAGGATCATTTTCCTTTTCTTTACTTTCTTTTTCCTGGCTTAACAGTTAATTGGGTTATATTCTCGCTCTTTCTACTGAATCTGCTTCTTCCGTTACTGTTTTAGTTCACTTTGTAAGTCGTGCAGGAAGAGAGAGGGAGGATTAAGGAAAAGGAAGAAAACAGACGAAGACGGGGTTTAACAAGAAGTAAACTAAACCCATGTGCACGTGCACACCTTAACACACGAGAGGTTTTTTTTTTTTTTTTGGATTTTCTTTTTAAGTAAATTACAATTTTCATTAATTTATGATTACCGCATGCTCTTTTGTCCCTTTCTGTCTCTGTTGTTTTCTTTATCTATTACCGTAATGATATTATGAGAAATTATTTATACAAAATTATAATTATTTTTTTATTTTTAATTTATTTAAGTTAATTTTTTTTTTATCATAAATTAAGTAATATCATAATATCCCTCTAATATTAAATAAATCCTAATTATTAATTTTTATTTATAATAAGCATGTCTTATGCCTGTGATAATGTTGGGATTCCTAAAATATAATTATGGTATATTTAATTTAGATTCAATAATCAAGCCACTTAATATTCAATTCAGTTTAATCTTACATCTTCAAAAACTTCAGCTATTATTTTCCAGTTTTACCCAAAAGGAAGTAAGTATTTGGCCTTATCTAAGGATTTGCCCATATATATTCCAAAAATAAATAAATAAAAATAATAGATATCCAATGAACTATAATTTAATAGTAATTTAATGGTATTGAAATTATTTTTAAGATTGTAAAATATTAAATTTAAATTATAATTAAAATCTTTTTTCATAAAAATGATATTTTTTATGAAAAAATAATCACAAACATAAAAAAATATTTTTTAAAAATAAATTTATTTCAAACATAATATAATTTTATAATAATTCAATTTATTTAATAAATTAAATTATTAAAATCTCAAAATACATTTACTTTAATTAAATATATTTTTTTATAAATAAAGGTAAAATACAAATAAAAAGCACATTCATTCAGTGTAGTTTTTAATTATTTCAAAATAATTTTTAAAATTATTCTAAAAATATAATTTTTCACAAGATTATGTAAATAAAGTTTTTTTAATAAAATTAAAATGATAACAGGAATCAATAATTCTAAATGGAGGAGTTGAGCTCATCAAAACCTAACCATATTAGTACTTTTTGGCATTTAAGTTGAAGCATAAAAGATTAAAAGCACTAAACGATTGAGTTAATGGCTCAACTAAAGCAACAAATATCATTGAAATTTGATTTAATTTTTTCACACTTAAGCGCCGTTACAGTTTCTTTTCCCTTCTTTAGATTTCCTTTTTTTTTTTAAAATAAAACTCATATAAGCAAAAGAAAAAAAAATTATTATTTATTTTTTATATTTTATTTTCAGTAAATTATTTAATCTCTTCGTCGATCTTTCTTTCTGTTAATAATATTAATCAAATTACTATTTAATATTTTTATTTTAAAAAATTAATTAATTAATTACTATATTTTAAAAAAATAAATTAATTAGTCATTATAATTTAACACATTAACTATTTAGTCTTATAATTATTTTAAATTTAAATTACCCTAACTCTCTCCCTTTATTTCTCTTTTATTTTTTCTTACTTCTTTTTTTTCATATTTCTTTTTCTCTACGTTCCGCACTCTTCTTCCCTTCATTCTCTCTTTATTTTCTTGTGTGATAAAAATGGCAAAATTTATCTATATAAAAAAAGTTAATTAATTTTTAAGTAATTAAGAAAAATTATTTTTCATTAAAGAAAACATAAAAATGATGTCTAATGGATTAAAAATTTTAAATATATATATATATATATATATATTTAGATTTAATTTTTACATAATAAAATTTTTATTTTTATTCAATAATATATTTTTTTTAAATATATGGATCAACTAATTAATTTTACTAAGATAGAGAGACTCAATGATAATATTTTTCAAAATATAGGGATTAATTAATTAGTAATAGATTGATTAAATAGTAGTTTGAATAGCATGTAAAATAAAAAATTTAAGAAAGGACTACATAATTTAACGGAAGTAAAATATAAAAATTAAATAGTATATTTTTTAAAATATAGATATTAAGTAATTGGTTTAATTAAAATAAAAAAAAATTAAATAGTAATTATAAAAAAAAAGAAAGCAAATGATGAGAAGATGAAGTAGGATTGGTCTACAAGGCAATCGTTGTGATGGGTGAGGACCGAGTGCCCCAAAAATTGTTGGAGATAAGGGTGTGCAAGACAGCAATCCTTGTTTTGAGGGGGATAGACAGCCAAGTTTAGAGAGACCAGGGATTTGCTTCTTATTGTCAACTTGTTCTCCTCAGTCTTCTCTATATCTTACATGACACTTCCTGACTTCCTGCTATGAAATTTCCTACTCTTCCATAGTAAATTATGTGGCTTGCTTGCTACTTATAAGTCAGCTTTCTTCTGCTTTCTTTTGCATCATTGTAGGACCTACTCTTCCAATATAAGTCAGCTTTCTTCTACTTATAAGTCACCCTTTTGCCACTGTCCTACTCTTTATTTTTTCTACTTTTTCTCCCTTTATTTCAATTTATTCAACAAGTAATAAATTACTTGAATATTGAAGATATTAATAAAAAAAAAAAAGTAAGACCTTGTTTCATTCATTTGTACTGATGATTGTATACAAAACTCGGAGTTTAAAACTTCAAGTCTTACTATCTCCCCTTAATTATCATCATCAAATTTTTATAATTAAAATGTATAATTTCATGAAAGCTATTTGTTAGCATAAATTTCATTGTTCTTTTTTATTGAGATATTAATTCAGATTAATTAGCAATTACAATCATATAGAAATAATTGGTCTCTGAAAAATTTGAGCTTTATTGAATTAAATTGGTTGGAAAGCCTGGGGGCCATTTTCTTTTCATGATTTAATTTGTACTTTAATTTGGTATTGTGAAAATTATCTATCTAATTTCTTGGTTTACCCTCATAAACAGTAAGCAGAAAAATAAATTGCAAATTCATATTTGAAATCATCAAAAAGCATTTTATTATATAATTCATTTAAATTGTCAAAGAAAATTAGTTCAGTTTAGTTAGGAAAACTTAATCAATCTCAATTTCAGTCTTATAAATCATTCCTATTAATAGATGATTTATAAACTCTATTATAATCTCTCATAAGATTAATTTAAAAAAAAAAAAAGAGTAGCAATTAACACTTCCCTAAGTTTGTGGAGCCTTGGGCTAATTAGTACTTTTGTTTGATAAAATAAAACGGCAATGCAAGATTACCTAACACAATAGACATTTTCTTGCCCTTTTATCTTGGATTTAGTTATCTTCTTTCAAAGCAATAATAGACATTGCACATGGTCATTCCTTGCTAATTGTCAACGAAAACGGCTAAATTATGTATTTGTTTTTATATTGGAACACATAAAATTAAGAATATAAAGAGTATAGCACCCCCTAATCCAGTTTTGAAGACCTCTCAATATTTCACCAAATGACTCTCAAAATTTTCCCTTTCAAGCCAATATTTGTCATAATCAATGGTGAAAAGACACCCAAAAGTTGGGGAAGGGATGTGAGAGTGAGAATTAATGATTTATTGAGGCCAAACTTGTAATAATGAAATTTAGAGGTTCCATTTAGGGTATATAAAGATAAAGAGTTATTATTGTGAAACAACATCACCAAAAGTTATGGGAAGAGTGCTATCAATGTCAAAGCTCAACAAAAATGAAAGGGGAAATTAAATATTTATAATAACAATATAAAAATTTTGAATATATAAAGTTCACATGATTTCCTTTTTGTTAAAGTGGAAGGCAGAATTCACTAGCCTTTTTTTTTATTGTTGTTTTATTAGAATTAAATGCTGGTTAGTTGAGAGGAGTAAGGAATTCAACCTAAACAAATTTCACAAATACTAGTTAATAATATTGTTTTTATTTTTATAATAATGAGAAACGACAACGACAAGCTAACAAAACCAATAAATCCAAAATCCAAATAGCCCACATGTGCAAGAAGAAGTAGCCATATATTTAAATATTTAATATTGTGGGCTATGATAACTATAATTAATCAAAGTACGGATAGTGTTAGACTAGCTAAGTGCTAAGCACTATTACTTTATAATCCAACTTAGGCAACAAATTTCATGTGCTACCCACATCACATTAGGCAATAAATTTCAGATGGTGAGACTGAGAGAGCTTTTCTTTTCTCCCTTCCTAGTTTCCTTCATCGGAAGGCTGCAAAAATCAAGCAGTATCTTTGAGTTTGGTCTCTGTGCATGATAGAAACAAACACACCTAAAAGGAAAAAAAAAAAAAAAAAAAGGTTTCTTGAAATTAGTGAAGCCAAAAGCAGTGTCATGTGAAGTTAAATCATTGCACCCCATGAAAAGTTGATGGTGTAGTTTTACTTGCTGTCTTAAAATTTTTTTACCTTTGTGGACCTTGTTTTTTCTTGTCAATTTAGTGGGTGGGTGGGTGATCAAGCGATTATTGGGTTCTAACTGCTTGTGTTAAAAATTATTATAAAATATCTAATTAGTAAGTAGATTTGTTTTTTTAATATTTATGATTAGATTATTCAATTAATTGTAATAAGTGATGTTTTAATTAATAAATTTTAATTTAATAATGTTAAAATTATATTCAAAATTGTAAATTTAAATTTTAATATGAATTATGTATATATAAATGAGCTTGAATTTTGGTATATTTTTATTTATATAATTTATGATTTACCTTAAAGTGTATTGTTATTTAAATAAAATATTTTATGGAGTCTGCAATAAAGATAAAATGAGCTCAAAGCTCATATTAATTCAAAAAATATATTTAAGTAATTATATTTTTCTTTTTTCTATCATAGTAAAATTTTTTCATTCATTTTACAGTTGAAATAAACTTTAAAATCAAACTATATAAATTTTATGTCTATTTTTTTTTTTATTTTCTTATTGTGTGGTTATGTATATATATATATATATATATATATATATATATATATATATATATATATATATATATATATATATATATATATATCCAAATTTGAGCTTAGGATCCTGCTACGATGGTCAAGAAAGAATCTTTAAAAAATGATGATTCCAGCAATAGTTGAAGTTAGTTTGGAAATAATAAACCTTTTTGCGGATTAATCAAAGGCAGTTGGCTTTTAGTTTTAATATATATCAAAAATAGAGATGCTTTTTTTAATAGCAAATGATGCATTAATCAGCCCGAAGGCAATCAGAATACAAAATGAATATCAGTTCCCTTAGAGGGTTTACAACCCAGCTACAAGCTAACTGATTTTTAGAACAAAGTTTAGCAATCCTATCCGCTACATGATTAACAGATCGACTGACATAGGAGAAGGAAACATGCAAGAAACAGGGAATAAAATCTAATATAGCAACTGAAATATCCCTAATTTTTAAATAATAATTATTATATATATATATATATATATGTATATATATATATATATATATATATATATATATTTATTTATTCTAATTTTGGTATTGTGAACTTCGCGTATGTACTTTTATTTTGTGAAAATTCGATCGTCGCCTGGATCTGCAATTTCGGACCGAGCAGATAAGCTGCTGGAACTATTTCAGAATCGGATCAAGATTATAGGCTATCACACTGTTTTCAGACGTTCTGGACGCGTTTCAGTTGTCAGATTTGATATAGGTAAACTCGAACTCTATATTACTCAAATTTTGCCTTGTACTGAGCTATAATAAAATTTATAAAGTATTCGTGGATGATAAGAAAATTACGATTCCTATTGCAATAGTTTTATAATATTGTTAAGGACCGCGGGGCAGGTTTATAGAATTTTTAAAGTTAGTTTGGATAGTTTTTGAAAAATATTAGTTTTGAAGTCTTATAATTGAGTTGTCTGATGTTGTGATTATTGTTTGGTTTGGAGGGCCCAGGAGGGGCCATATAATGATGATGAGATATGGGTTGAGTTTAGAAATGTTATTTAAATTATTTTGCAGGTTGGGTAGGTCCTAGGTATAGGGAGAGACTCTGCCAGATTTTCGGCACGACTTATGACATCTTTGGTCTTTTCTTAATTTGTATTGAGTCAAATGTACTAAATAATTGTAATAAAATTATCAGATGAGCCGGGACAGCCTTCCTCTTCTGCCCAGCCGCCGCAGTGACCTCGGTTCAAGTTTGTGAGTAAAATATTAATTTTAATTGTAATTTCGATATTATTATATGTTTAAGCATGCCCATGCATCACTTATAAATATGTATTTATGTAGTTAAACACTAGGCACATTTTATATTGCATTCATAATTGTTGAAGTGCCATGGATGTTGTTTGTGGTAATTTGGAGCAGTGTGTGTGCATGGCGTGTTTATGGTATGGTATTGGATATGGAAAGGACGGGTAGATATGGCTAGACATTCACTAGGACCCAGTCCTTCGGGGTAGACATGGCTTGAGAGACACTCGCTGAGACCCTGTATTTGGTTTACTAAGCGAAAGTCCGGCTTGAGAGACACTCGCTGGCAGAGGTTGGATAAAGAGGGTTGTACAGGGGATCAGCTCCCATTTATGTATTGTTTGACAGTATTGGGTGTATGAGTGCTCCAAATTGCCTTTTTGCTGTTATGATATGAAAATATTGACGATGTTGCATTTCACTCTATAGGGTGCATTAGCTTTAGATAGCTATAGAGATTATGGTTAAAATTGATATTTTATTCTCTGAGTCAAACGCTCATTCCTGTTCATATATTTTTTTCTAGGCTACAGGAGGGTTATTTGTTGTGGCTAACCTGCTCTTCTTCTTCACAGGTCCATTGATAGTATTTAATGTATTTTGTATAATTGAGTTAAATTTTTAGACTCAGCATGTGTTAGAAACATTTATTTTATTTGGGCTTGTATTATAAAAATTATGTTGGACCTGTAAGATTATTAACTGTAAGCATGATGGGATTGGATAAGGGAGCTGAGCTCCCATTTGAGTTATAATCTTTTGATTATGTGGAGGGTGAGTTGAGCTCCCCAATTTCTTATATATTGTGTTTATAGGTTGGGCGAGTCAAAAACTCCCCGTTAAATGGTCCATTTTATGGCTGGACTTTATCCGGTTGAATTCTTGAAATTGGGCCCAAATGGGCCTTAGAGTTGGGTTGAGGAATAGTTGAGCTTACTACGAGCCTCGGGAGCAGTAGGTTAACCCAGGTCCTAGTGCCGATCCGGCCCATAGGTTAGGTCGTGACAGCAACAACTGATGCCTGAATATCCCAAACACTCCTTTGCTGAGGATTCTGCAAAGCTGAGATCAATATGGCAGAATCTAATTCCAAAATTATGGAATTCACTTTTATCATCCGAGCTAATTTAATAGCTTCAAGCATGGCTAAAGCTTCCCCTGCTAATTGGGAGAAACAATAAATCTTCTTAGCAAGTCCATCAATAAGATCTCCTGTACAGTTTCTTGCAATAATACCTATAGCTGCTTCATTGCTGCCTTGCATCCAAGCAATATCACTATTGAATTTAATGACACCCTGAGGGGGAGGAGACCAAGAAGGAGAACTAGGAACTTGACTAGGCAAAGATCTTGTTGCTCCTTTAAAAACTTGCACTAAATTCATCTCCATCATACTTTTTGAGATGCGTTGAACTGCTACAAGAGGCTCTGGAGTGACATGGTTGAAAATAAACTTATTCCTTTCTTTCCATATTGTCCAACATGTTAAAGCTATGAAATTTAGACACTTCGCCTTCTGTTTGAACTCAAGAAATATAGAGGACCACCACAGGGCAAAGGAAGAGAAGCCAATTGGGTTAGGCTTGTATGAGCTTGGAGTTGCAAACCAGATGGCCCTTGCATGATCACACCATAATAAAGCATGTTCTAGAGATTCTTCCTCTAAATTGGAAATGGGGCATAAAGGATTGGTAGCAATACCTCATTTAGCAAGATTTAGCTTAACTAGAAGAGCATTGTGCAGTGATTTCCAAATGAACACCTTGATCTTTGGTTGGGCTGTTAGTTTCCAAAGAAAAGACCAGATAAGAGGGTGAATAAAATTTGATTGTTATGGATGCATACTACCTTGCTGCTGATGGGTCTTAGAAACCAACATTTTATAAGCAGACCTCATTGTGAATTGCCCAGATCTATCATAGTGCCATACCATCTGATCATGAGAGCCCATAGGAGCAATAGGGATGGCTAGAATCGCTGCACTCTCAACACTGTTAAATAGACTTTGAACTAAATTCCTCTTCCAATGCAGAGTTCGATGGTCTATAAGATCAGCGACCAAGTTCACATGAATTGGGCAATTTGTAGGTCTAGACACTTTAAAATTTTTAATGGTAGGGATCCAGACATCATACCAGATTAGAGTGTTTATTCCATCTCCAATATTTGATTGCACTCCTTCTTTTAGCAATTCCCTACTAGCAAGAAGACTTTTCCATATCCAGGATCCCTTATGATGAGAAGAGGCTTGCAAGAAAGATGTATACAGAAAATAACACCATTTCAGAATCTTTGCCCAAAAACTTTAAGGATTTGAAATAAGTCTCCAACATTGCTTGGCTAAGTTTGCTAAATTAAAGAGCTTAAAATCTCTAAAACCTCGTCCCCCTTAGTCTTTGGAGTGAGTGGCTTTACTCCAGCTAATCCAGTGCATTTTCTTCTCTTTCTCTTTCCTTCCCCACCAAAAATTAAACACTAAGCTATTCAGTCTTCGGCAAAAGCTGTTTGGGAACTTTAAGATAGCCATAGAGTATGTGGCGATTGTAGTCAACACTGATTTAATAAGTGTTTCCCTCCCTGCCTGAGATAGCAATTTTTGCTTCCAAGAATGGGTTTTGGCTTCTATTCTTTTCGTGATAAAATTTAAAGCCCGAGACTTTGGATTTCCCCAAAAGGCAGGCAAACCAAGGTACTCATTATCACCACCCATCTCTCTCATGCACATCATATTCAAGATGGCTAGCTTCAAATGGGGCTTTGTGTGCTTACTGAACAGAATGCTAGACTTATGATAATTGATTCTCTGCCGTGTTGCTTAAGTCTAGTGTGGTTTTTAAGCCATAAGTTGAATTGTGTTGCTCCAATTGGTGTGAGGCCAATTGAAGATGAAACCTAGGACAATTTGCCACATTTTTCATGAAGAAACCATGCCCAAAAACTGTCCCTAACCTGGCCTAAAATTGGCTTGAATCCGGGTAACCCTAATCTAGACTTAGAAAAATGATTAAATAAATAGTAAATGTTCAAATGGCCATAACTCACACTAGGAATGTCAAAATGACCTGATTCTTGAACTATTGGAAATGTTAGATATAGGAGCACATTTTTCATGAAGAACATAGAACTTAAATCTACCTCTAAATAAGTTAAATTGTTAGCACAAATTAGATCAACAAAATTGTCCAGAACCAATCTGCCCAGAATTTGTTGGACTTAGGCTCACTCGACCAGTTTTGGCAAAAATATCATAACTTGGTCTATAAAATTGCAAAAGCAATGAAATCAATGTCAAAAGTTTTATAAGACATAGATATATAATATTGATGTTTTGACCAGAACCCAGAACCCAAGGGAACTAAGTCAAATTGTTAGAATAAATTAGTACACCAAATCCTGGAATTTGCCTCAACTACCACCTAACCCCAGAACAGAATTTATATCATAACTTTCACTAGGAAATCCCAAATGAGATGAGCTAAACTATTCTGAAAACCTAAGAGATAGAGCTTCAACTTTGATTTAGAAAACTTGCATCAAATTTAGAGTGTAAGAATCCTAAAATGGGAGTCAAGCCATTGACCTGAACCTGGAATCCTGTACATACAGGGTATCTGAGTCCAGGCCAGTTAATTGGTTATAACTAATTCTACAAAACTTAAAAAATTATAATTCAAAATTCTGAGTGATCATAAGACACAGGGTAACAACTTTTATGAAGAACATTAGGTCTAAAGGTGACTGTGACATATCCAAATGGACTCCAGAATCTGCCTGAATCTGGACCCAAAATGAGACCATGAACTAGTTGTGGTTATTTGACCATAACTTGAGTTCTAAAACTTCAAATGACATGAATCAAGAAGGAAAACAAAGACAAGATATAGAATAACAACTTTCATGAAGGAAGTATGACCAAACAGTGGTTATACCTTGACCAATTTATTAGATAAACTTAAGACGTCAAATCTAGACCTTGAGAAAGGTTCATAAAATGACTTGTTATATGATATAAAGTTAATCAAAATGAATTGTTAAACATAAAAGTGATATAAATATGCATGTGGGACTTATGTTTCCCATCATAAGAAACATGAAAATGTTATTATATACAACTAGCACATAATATGAAATTATAAATACTTAATAATTCTATTTTGTCCAAAGTATATCTAGATTTATTTATATAGCATGGATCGATTGGTATACCAATTAGGGACTATAAATTACAGTACTGCCCACAGGAATAATCATTGATAGACAATATATGTCTAAGATGGTTGTTCTACTGGCTTTATGCCTGCTCATTGGCCATTGTGCCCGATTTTATTTCTGGCTTTACGCCTGCCTGCTGGCCTTGTGCCTGACATCACAGATGTATACATGTTAAACATACATGTGTTTAACTAGTATACTCCCGTGTATCCAATCTTTATAGTTTGTTATAGGTTACTTGGGTACAGATATGAGTAATAAGTCTTAAATTTAAATAATTACAAGAAGAGATTACAGATATGAACAATAAGATTAAAAATGACATAAATGAATAAAGAAGATCCTAATAATTTATTTGCTTCCAAAATTTTATAGAATATGTAAATGACTTAGAAGTTTATGAAATTACATATAGAATAATTATTTTAATTGTTTAGTTATTTTTTCTTTATTTTATGCACCACTAAGCGTTATGCTTAGCGCGTTGATTTTTCCATCGCGTATGTACAAAAGACCACCAGCAGCCGCAGTAGAGCTTAGACAGGACTTTGATCAAATCTGCTACAGTATAGATTGTCACCTCAATAGTTCATTTTGGTAAGGCTCATGTATAGTTAAATTTTACATTTTGGTTATTATATGTGAGTAAACGATGTAAATCATTTTGTAAATGTAAATAAATTATAAATTATTGTATACAAATTTTATATGAATATATGAAGTTTATATGAATAAAATCAAATTTATTTTCCTGAAAATCATATGAGTTATGATATGATATAATGTATAGAAATTGACATGAGCAACGAGATGATTTATGAGAATATAAAATAGATATAAAATGTTTTTAACAGGTAAACAATGACACTCACCATGCATTAATAAAAGCAGAAGAGACTCTGTCTAGGTCTCCACAAAAAAAAAGATGTGATAAAAAAAATTTTACTACATGTAAGATAATATAAATAAATGAATTTAGTATAAGACATGATAAGATAGAGTGCTCCAACACTGAATGTAACACACCTTACTCGATTACACTGTAGACGGGTGAGAATATCATAGAAGATGTGAAAATTCAAGTTAATCAAGCCTGCATGAATTTTGTGAATACTGTAGTAAAGCCAATAGTTTAAACACTTGGTGGCAACAGACTTTCATATATGGTTGTCCAAATAGTAGGGATAGATCGGCTTTTTGGGATGATCTTATGGTACTGAAGACGACTTCCTTAGCAAGATGGGTCTGCATCGGGGATCTTAATGCTATTGTTTCTCAAGAAGAAAAAGGGGGAAGCAACACGGTTAGACAATCTCAAACTAGATATCTCTTAAACTTCATTAATTTTTGTGAGCTGATTGACATGGAGTGCAAGGGATCCCTCTATACATGATTTAATAAGCAATTTGGTCAATAGGCCATTCAACAACGTCTTGATAGAGCCTTGGTGTCAATAGAGTGGAGGGAGAAATTTCCGAACGCAATAGTGATCCGTGAAACTCTTCTAGGTTCAGATCATAGACCCTTAATTTTAAGGATAGAAAGGCAGAAGTTGAAGAATTTTATTTTTCGGTTTGAAGCAAAATGGTTGCAAAGGGAGGATTGTTTATCTGTTATTGCGTCAACCTGGGAGAAAGCAGTTAGGGGATCTCCAATGTTCAAAATTGTTAGCAAATTGAAGGCTTGTAGGTCTGATCTTAGCAGATGGAACCGATTGCACTTCCAAGGGAATCAGTTGGAGATAATTAGCCTAAAAGAGAAATTGGAGAAATTATACGCCAGCCCATTTGAGCAAAAAAATTTTGTGAAGGAGCAGTAGGTGCTTCATCGTCTGAATGATCTGTACACAAGGGAGGAATTGCATTGGAAACAATGGTCTCGGGTTAATTGGTTGCTTGAGGGTGATAGAAATACAAGATTCTTCCACCTTACTACAGTTCAGAGGAGGCACAGAAACACCATTTTGAAATTGCAAAAGAGTAATGGGGAGCAGATTGAGGCAGAGGGAGATACTAAACAAGAGATATGTTCTTTTTTCAGAGACATTTATAGTGACTAGAGGGGAAGCAGAAGTTGCTAGTCTTCTCCCTCATATAGTGACTCCCGAGATAAATGCTGCTTTGCTTGCACCAATTTCTGACCAAGAGATTAAAGATGCTGTCTTTGGAATGGGTGGTATGAAGGCTCCAGGTCCAGATGGATTCCAAGGAATCTTTTTCAGCAAAACTGGAACACTGTGGGAATAGATGTTTGTAATGCTGTTAGAAATTTTTATGTGAATGGTTTCATGTTGAAAGAGCTTAATAGAACAAACATTGTATTAATCCCCGAATGTAAAAGCCATTCTACTATGATTTGACTGCCCTTTTTCATGCACTGATATCTGTACCTGCAACATGTTCTTTTTCCCTTAAACAAAGCTATATATATACACGCATATATAGATGTATATTGAAGGATGCATTACTCATTGGCTATTTGATATTAGAAACTCTTAAATAAAATCAAATTAAACTGAAACAGATCAATCTTCTACCACTTTCAATTTAATATGTTAGTATAAATTTTCATTAGTCTCAACAAGAAATGAAAATATTATTTATCCAGTAAATGTCATCCAAAGAACAAACATGATCATGCATAAGTTCTATGTGGTAACAATCATTTTTTTGCAAGCTATGATTTCAAAGCGTGTAGAGGTCTAAAAAAAGTGTCTGGCCAAAGCAAGATTTGCATCTCAATTGTAAAGAGAGGAAAAGGGAATTTTTCTTTTTTTTCTTTCTCATGCATCTGTTTTGTGGTCAGGCTGAAAACCGAAAAGGGCAAAAGCAAGACAATGATGAAGATGGGCTTTATTAAATGTGAAAATGGGTATTTGCCTATAAATAAAGTGATGTAGGCCCAAGTTTTTCATGTATCTTAAGGGACCCTTAATTCGCCAAACAATTGCAGACAGGCGCATCATCCATCAGGTAACTGCCTTAGCCAATGGCCACTGAATGTCTGTTTGATCTGACTATTGAACAGAGCTGGTACAGTTAGTTAGCTGATAATTATTACTGTTAACTATAGATGATTTATGTTAAATATTTGATAAAATTATATTTAGTTATTGCTGTTGATATGTTAAATGACTAATAAGGGTATATATATTATATAATTTATTTTATTATTTAAATAAATATAAAATTATAAATTTATTATATTATATTACTTATTTTATTATTAAATTAAATATATAATTATTAAATTAATATATTATATCATTTATTATATTATTAAAATAAATATATAATTATTAATTTATTATATTATATTATTTATTTTATTATTGAAATAAGAAATAATTAATTTTTTTAAAAAATAATTAAATAACTTTAAAAATGTAGATAAAATAGTAAAATAATTATTATTGTTAAGAAAAAAATTTTAAGTTTTTAGATATAAATAAATATTTTATATTTTATGTTATTAATAAAAAAATATTTTAACAAAATTGAAATACGTTAATTAAAATGTTAAAATTATAAATAAAAAAGTAAAAATATTAATAATATTAATTTTCAAGTTAAATAAAAAAGGATAATATAATCAAAATAAAAAATAAAACAAAATCAGCTATCAGCTGATAAGAAACAGCTCAAAAAATAGAGCTGATACAAACTGCAGCTAATAGGTACTATATTAGTTACCCATCAGCTATCAGTTTTATTTTTTTAAGTTTGTCAAACACTCTAATTCACTTGTTTAGGTGTCTATCAGCTATCAATTGTACCCAACAGGTAAACCAAATACCCCCTAAGTAATGGCCTTGCTTGGTTAGTAGAGAATTTCAAATTCTTAAGAAATGTGAACATCAATCTTATAATGTAACATTTATATAAATATAATAATGACCATATGTCATGAATAAAATAAGAAAATGTGTTATGATATATAGTTTGAAATATACAATTCATGATGTGTTGTTGGTATGAGTTGGACATTTCATGAAGATTTTTGAGAAGTTTGTCAAAGTGCAGGTTGTGAAGACAGCATATTCACCTAACCATCTATGAAAGGTTACATCTAAAGATGGATAACCATTTAATTTGGACACCTAATTTTCTATGAAAATTGAATGCATGATTTGTTAATAAACCATGATCAATATTTATAAACAACTCTCTCTCTCTCTCTCTCTCTCTCTCTCTCTCTCTCTCTCTCTTAACTTTACCTCAATTATTGAGGTTTCAGAGTACAATACCCACATACCAGTTCATTATAATCCACTTCATAAGTTCCTTTACAACTTTCACTTATATTTTTGTCTCTCCCTCCATGCCCATCTTTCCTTTGCTTTCTAAGAGCTCAAAATTATTCTAATTGATTATTATATTTATATTTATATTTAGTTTGAAAGAAATTACATAGTTTGAAATTTTATACATGCATGAAATTTTATCCATGCCTGCAGGCTTTAACACTGCCAACTGCCAACTTTGCAGACTCATCTTCTGATCATTTTCCTCATAACCTTCTTAGGAAGCAATTAAAATGCCAAGTAAGCCAACTAGATGGGATGATCTAACTGTTGTTAGGTGCAATCTCTTTGTTTCTGTTATGGGTCTTTGAGTCTTAATTAATACTAAATGAATATCAATCAAAATTTCACAGAGATCGGCCACATGAACATGAAAGCTTCTGACTAGAGTAAGTGTTGAAGCATGTGAATGGCTTCATTGTAAAGAACATAAGCTGAGATTAGTAGATTGGAGAAGGGGACAACTTGGGTAATGTGGATCACTTTCACTAAAGGACTTGTACTCGCTAAGGCCACACCAGTGGCCAACCCACATGAACAGGAATGGATTTTTGATTTTTGATATCCATGTATTATTATTATATTTAATTTAATGATATATATGCCCTCTCTAAAGTCTTCATGTCCACATGCATGTGGAAAGATGGTACAAAACATTACATTGCCATTCCTGACAAGGAGTAGGAGACATGCTACAAAGTTGCTTCACCCTCGGCCAATATGCCTCCATACGCTTAGCCACTAAAGGATCATACGATCCCATTCTCAAGATCTTATCAATCTGTGGGTAAATTCCTTTGTGGGTTCCATTTTATTATGAACTTGTCTCTTTCTTGCGTGGCATGATTTTATATATGCAGGATCACCTCTCCTTAGTATTAGAAAGTGACAATCTAATTTGGCTTTAATTTGCCATGATTTTAGGGTCATCAATTCAGCTTTCTCCTAACTAATCAAAGCCATCCTCAAGCATGAGCACTGTGAGATGGAAATTAATTATTCAACCAAATTAATCAGAAATATTAAAATTTTATTTTTGAGGTGCCTTACCCCTGAATTTCAATATTTAGATTATCGCTAACTCAAGAGAAGTCAATTAAATTCAATAGCCAAGCACCTATTTTAACACCAAGTTATGGGAGGATTTTTCTAGTGCATAGAATTGCAATGGAAGGTAATCAAATTTACTGAAGCAATTTGATTTCAGCGTAAGTTAAAAAAACAAAAATGTAAAATAAGTAATTCTTGAAATTCGTTAATTATTAATTCTTTTCTTCTTTTCATATTTATTTTTTAGAGGTGAGAGTTTTAATTTGTAGAGATAAAATTGTAATTTTTCTACTCAAATTTTAATAAATATATTGATACGAATTCAGGAGAATCACACTTCAAAGCTAGCTATTGAATCGGAAGAGCTCAAGTCCATATATACTTCACATAAAATTTTCACGCTTTGTATACAAGTTTTTTTTGCAATGAATTGTAACATATATGCTCAAATACCTAATGGGTTCATTTTATGCGTTAATTTTTTTACTGAATTTGTATCATCATGCTCTCTTTGAAGCAAAGAAGATGAGAAGAGAAGAGTGAGATCGCGCGTGAATTGAATGCAATTGTTTAGCATTTTCTTCTCCCCCCTCACCTTTTTTTTTTTTTTAAATCAGAATGTTGTATTATTGAAACCGGGTTCAACTTCGTTGTCTTGATTTACCCGATTCTGGTCTGCGAATTGGGTTGGACTGATCAGTTCTAAGGTTACTGCAGACCATCAATCACATCCAATTATCAAATCCCTAGAAAATAATATTTTGATTACATTCAATAATGTCTTCTTGATTACACCATAGGGGTTTTTTGTTTTTTCATATAAAAACATTCATAGCCAAACATGGGAATTATAATTATAATAAAAGAAAATTCGTGTCAAACATGTTTTTCAATTAAGAAGGCATTTGATACAACGTTAATTAAGGGTAATTTTTACTTTTATAATTTTTAACTTTTCATTTAATAGTTATTTACGAATTAAATATTAATTTTGAAATTTTTAAAAATTAAAATTTACAAAAATACCATTTAACTTTTTAACTTTTTAATTTTTATCAAACACATTCTAAAATAATATTTAATACTTTTCAACATAGGAATTAAAGGTGTTTTTCTGTTATCACATGATGGCTGTGTAACGTTATGACCAAGGAGACATTTTACCGTTGGATTGTAGATCCAATCCGTCTAGGTCTGAATAGTTAATTTTTTTAGGAGGGAGGGGGAGGAAGAGAAAAAGGGTTAAGGTAGGAAAAAGATATTAAATCCTGAAAACAAGTTATACCTTTGATTCGCGCACAAATTAAATCATTCTCAAACCATGGTGCTTTCTGCAACTACTGTTAATGGAAATCCTGTGTCTCAAAAATTCAAAATATTAAGACGTCCTCTTTGGGAGTTCATATATAGCTAACAATAATATCCTTTTCCCCCTATAAAGAAATTTCTCACGTACGCTAAAAACTAACGAGGCGTGCATGATTGCAAAACTGAAAAGAACTTTCAGCATAAGAATCCACAAAGAGATAACCCACCTAAGTACATACAACCAAAGTAATGTAGAAATGACCATAAAGCTATTAATGTGATACAAAAAGGGCCAGGTTCATACCAGTCAAAATCAATAATCACAATCAAAATCACAACATTGAGAAGGGATAAGGAAAGGACGAACATTGTTCAGACTACTTGGTAATTCTCTGTCACCAATTGCGTCCTTTGAGAAAACTTTGGAGGAGGTCCACCTCTCAGAGGCAGAACATTGGCAACCTACAAAAAGAACTCCAGATTTTACCATTAGAAATGTCAAAGATTCCAACGCCACAAAACACTAATTCTTTTGTTCTTTCTAAAATTACTTATATGTGAAAGGCGGGGTTTCATTTTGTAGTGATAAAATGACAATTTCTTTCAAGAAATATGCTCGGTAGTTAATTAATTTTATATGTGAATTTTATGAAACATCTATAAGGCCTATAAAAATTTTATGTTTTGATTTTCCAAATATACATTTAAAACTAAATATATTTACACAAGTATGAAGCAACCACATTATTCTTCATTAACAGGTTAGCGTGGGATCACAAAAGAAAAGGAAAAGCAAACCTTCAGCTCACTGTATGTGCTTGTGGCTGAAAACCTAACAGAAATAGGGAAGAATGCTGATGAATCTGCTGGAGGCACAACAAATTCCATTGATCCACTGCCAAGAAATAAAATAGCATATTATATCAAAAGCAAATGCTAGAGTACAAAGAGTATAAACATATCTAGTCTGAAAGAGAGAAGAACACTCCAACATTTTGCTGACCTGCGGTTAGAGTTATCAATTAGAAGAATGGACCATTCCAGGATGGAATTTCTCGAGTCATACCTGTAAACGTATTAAAGCCTTCTTTAACTGAAGCAATATGAGTTTTAAAAAAACAAAAAACTGAAACAATATGTAAAATTTAAAAAAGAGCAACTTCATAAAGGACTGATTTAAAATACATCAATAAAATTATAAAATCTTCACACATTATCATATCACATATTTTCCCCAATTTTTTACAAGTCTACCAAAAACCTCCCTCCTACAACTCATAACAGCAAGTGGCGAATTGCTTCCACCCTAGGACACCTTGCATCACCTCAATGTGAACAACATATCATATCACATACTTTATTGCACCCTTCACTTTACACTTCGAAAAGAGAGAAGGTGAAAGCATCAACTCTCTTTCAACAATCATCTCTTAGATCAACCTCCTACATTCCTTGATTTCAGACTACTTTTTAACAGGTGAAGTTAATAGGTAAAAAAAAATGAGGAAGCAAAAGTCACCATCTATAACATCTGCCCTAAACATGTAGAGATACAACGCATCCTAACTAAAATGCAAGACACCAAGCATAAATAAATTGACATTTCTAACCTCCATTCTCCATCAATCTGCCTAACACTTGGTGCCTCTCGAAGAGCTGGAAGAGGTACTGAGATCACGACATTTCGCAGATCAAACAAGGATGAAGCCTCATATTCAATGCTGACAAAAGTTTCATTTCCAGAAACAGAGGGCCAGCAGTTGACTGCAGGACAAATGGATTCAATCAATCATTAGTGCATGCAACAGCAACAATGTACCAGAAAAATAAGCTGCATGAGAACTTTACACACTTGTCAATGGCACCATTGACTCATCACCACTTTGCATTCTCCATTTCAGAAGACCAACACCTGCTGCATCACCAGTGGGGAAAGGTCTACTAGGATCCTTTAAGCCTAGAATATTTTCATTGGCAAATAATTCTTTGATCATATTGGGGTGTGTCTTGAAGAGGATGGCTGGATTTCCTCCAGTTTCAATCTGGAAACAAGACAAGAGCATAGTTCTATATCAATAAGAGATTAAGAGCTAGCATTACAGCTATCACAGCAAGTTCAATGATTAAAGACATAAATATGCTCAATCACTTAATGTTAATAATTTTGTATGGGCATTAAACATGCATCATTTGCATAAAAATAATCAATCTACTCAATGGCAGCTCATTCACAGAAAATTAAAACATGCTGCACCTAATATCATACATTGAATTATCAACAAGAAAAACAGCAAAAGGATCAACTCTCAGACTATATTTTCATCATATCTAAATTTAAAAAACCCGATTTAAAAAAAAAAAAGGAACTCCTAAATAGATGCCATTGACATCACTCAACAAGTATTGTATTCTTTCATCTACATTTCTAGTAAGACAAAAATATAATTAGCCAGAGAGGGAAAAAAACAGAATGTTTATTTACAAATAATGGAAAAATGGACAAATTACAGCAATTTTTAATGATGAAGAGTTGTAAAAGAATCTCCCTTGTGCAATCTAAAAATTATCGTAACGTATATTGACATGCCCCTCATTTACAAAACAATAAATATTCCTCAAAATCACCTAATATCAATATTTTTTTTGGTTCCTGGATCAGATGAAGGAGAAAACTTTAAATTACAGAACACCATGACTGTTACAAAGGAGAAAAAAACAATCATGCACATAAATAGAAAGAAGAGGAGAGAAGAGGGGATGAGAGAAATTACCTGAACTTGGATTAGCCCATCTTCTTGATTAAGAATCTGAAGTGACAACTGCCCTTGAACGTCAAAGTTATTCATTCCGCCATCTCTTCTTAAAGTCACATTGAGTTTCTCCTCAACGGTCAAAGTAATGGGATCAGTTGGTGGTGCAGCAGCAGATCTGGATTGACCTGCCTTTGGCTGCACTTCGTCAAGAATCACTTCACCTTCTGCTTTCAGTGATTCCAAAAATTGGTTTGTCCTCTGGGTTTTACCGAGCTTCATACCAAGACCTTTAGGGGGAGCAGTGGCAGATGATGGCTGACGACCTGGTCATAAATAAGAATAGTTCTCTTAAATGCATGTATATCAACTCCAGGTGATAGTTAGTATTGTTCTCTTGAAAGTACATAATAACTCCAACAGACATTTTACTAAGCTAATATTCACAAAAAGGGGAAGCAGCAGGGGAATTTGTAACTTGAGGAAGTTTAAATAATATCAGAAACAACAATGTAAAACAGGAAGGAGAGCAAGGAAATAGAAAGAAATGGAGAGAGAAAGCAAGGAGAAGGACAACAAGAGAGAAGGGAGAGACACGAAGAGAAAACAGAAGAAGGGCAAAATGAATCCAAGAATCTCTACGCCTCAGTGGGCATGGGCAATGAAAACCCAAAATTAAGCCCACAATTATGAAGCCCAATTACTTAGCAACTCACAAAATCAGATACCAAGGATAGAAAATTAATATGACTACAAGTATGAAACCTAAATTATTAAAACCATAAGTTAAACGAGAAAGCCCAAAATTTCTTTTAATAGACTTCCAAGGATATAAAACACATTTTGACTATTTTCAAAAATTTCACAAGTTATTTACAATTCATATTTATAGGCAATTCAGAAGAACTTTAATTATCTACCAAACATCAATATTAACCACGACTTATCAAAACTAGAAGCAGCTCGTACAGTTCCTTCAGAGACACTGAGACACAGGAACAAACCTTTAGATTTGCTGGAAAAGGAGTCAACATCAGTGGTCAATCCAAACCCAGAACCACTTCCAAAACCACCTTCACTGCTAGAAATGCTCATATCACTAAATTTACTCTCAATTCTTCCAGAACCCATTGACTGTAAGGACATAAATCCTCCTTTATCACCTTTATTCTTTTCAATCTGCAAAATGTGAGACATATTAATAGGTTGCCTTTTAGGACATAAATCTTATTTTCTTGGCTTATTATTTTCACTTGAGAAGCCTTAAACAGATACCTTGCTTTTGTCAATCTCACTAGCTTTGCGCTTCATGACATCCTTGGTTTCGTTGATCTTGCTTTGCAATACCAGCTTGTGCAGTTTCTCTTCATGACTCTCCATCTCACAGTACTGCTTAACCTGCGCAACAGTCACATTTTCCTTGTGTCCAAGGGAGATGACCTCATCAAACGCAAAAATCAACTCAAAAGCTGTCTTGCAAATGCCCTCTTCATCAAGAGACAAGGAGTATTCAGGCACCTAGAAACACTTAAGGAATCAACAAATTGTGTATGCATCATCAATTCTACAAAGTAAGTTAAACTTCAAACATTTAGAGTTTCATCACCAGAAAATGCCGCAAGCTCCAAATAAAACTAAGGGTAAATTACTATTTGGTCCCTGCATTTTAACGAAACTAACTACTTGGTCCCTGTAGTTTGAAAAATACACTATTTAGTCCTTGTATTTTGCCTCCGTTAAACTATTTAGTCCTTCTATCAATTTTTCTGTTAGTCAATACTTATCAAACTACTATTTAGTCTTTCTATTTTAGTGAAACTAATTAGTTAATCCCTATATTTTAGAAAAACACATTAGTTAGTCCCTATAATTTGACTCCGTTAACTATTTAGTCCCATAATTATTTTTTATACCTAAACTACCCTAATCCTCTCCCCCTTATTTATCTCTTATCTTCTCTTATTTCTATCTCTCCATGTTACTTCTCCTCTACGCTCACACCCTTCTCCTTCTCATTCTCTTTTTGTTTTCATTTGTTAATAAAAATGGTACAAATTGTCTATACAAAAAAATTAATCAGTTTACTTAAATTTGTAAATAATAAAGGAAAATTATTCTCCAATAGTAAAAATGTCCAAGGAATTGAAAATTTAAAAAAATATAAATTCAGATTTAGTTTTCACAGAGTAAAATTTTTATTTTTACCTAATAATATATTTTTCAAAATGCTATATTTTTCAAAATACATTAACCAACTAATTAGTTTCACTAAAATAGAAAGACTAAATAATAATGTTTTTGAAAAATATAGGGATTAACTAATTAGTTTTCTTAAAATAGAGGGACTAAATAGTAATTTGAATAGCATAAATAACTGAAAATTTGACGGAGGGACTAAATAGTTTAACGGAAGCAAAATATAGGGATTAAATAGTGTATTTTTCAAAATACAGGACTAAGTAGTTAGTTTTATTAAAATATAAGGACTAAATAGTAATTTTCCCTAAAACTAAAGGACATAAAACT
Source organism: Hevea brasiliensis (assembly GCF_030052815.1). Taxonomy (NCBI): domain Eukaryota; kingdom Viridiplantae; phylum Streptophyta; class Magnoliopsida; order Malpighiales; family Euphorbiaceae; genus Hevea; species Hevea brasiliensis. The sequence goes on from NC_079508.1 coordinate 60,956,712, forward strand.
GCGAGCTAGCAAGAGCGAAGACAAATGAAAGAAAAAGGGAGTAGCACGAAGTCAATTCCACTAATAAGCAGTCAAAAACATTGCTACAAGATCATAAAAGGCACACTTTAGTAACATAATTAAGCAACAAAGAGCAAAAGAGGATACAAGCTTGGAGAGCAGCCTCAGAGTCTCCAAATCTTCAAGAATGTTGCTCTGTTTATTTGTCACAAGTAGCAAGTACAAAGCCTCTATTGGCTGGTAAACATATCGCACATTCTCAGTCTCAACATATGTGTGCTGCTTTCCAGTTCCAATCAATTTAGGAAAGGCTGCAAGAAGACCTTCAATCCTCATACGCGACATGTCCACAAACTGCCTAGAAACGAGCACTGCAGTGTAGAAAAAACAAAAGTCAAGGCAAAGAATCTTGAAAATGTTTTGTTGCGCCAATTTGCTTACCATCAAACAAAACATAGGCACCTACAATACTAGACCAAGGTTGACTAATCCAAAATAACCAAATTTCAAGAAGAGAAAACAACTAATGTACAGGGGGAAAACCATTGAAAAAAAAAAATGAGGAACTGGAAATTAACATATACAGATTTAAAATAAAATTCCTAATATTAACCTTCTGAATGGAGATTAGTATTGAATAACTCAAGCATTTATCAAAACTATTGACCAACAAAATGGTGGTTTACAGATCTTATGCACATCAATTATTTCTATTATGGATAATGGAAACCTAGTTAAGGCATAGAAAAATAATGCAGAAACAAACATTTTAAGATAGGATGATAAGAAATAAGCCAAAAAGCAAAAACTCACCTTTCCCAGACTTGCTCACTACAGAAGCAGCAAGCACAACCTGTGTAGATTACAAAATAATGGACGGACAATAATAAGTATAGTTTACAAGATTAAACGGCGCTGTAAAGAATTTTAAATAATAATATAAGCAAAAGAATATAACAATTTTACCATTTTGATTAATCAGAGAAATAGACCACAGAAAAGCCCTGTTTACAGCAACTGGAAAACAAAAATTCAGTTACCATCACAGGAAAATTAAACAAAAAAAAAATATAGCAGTTCAATTTCAACTAATTTTAATTTCAAGCTGTTATTTCCCAAGGAAACAAACAACTCATTAGTTAAATATTAAACTAGAAAAGTCATCTGAAATATTGAGGAAGCCCCCGTCTCAGATCTATATATAATCTACTACCCATCAAACAGACATAAAGCAAACAGTTAATAGATCAGTTCGGTTGCTAAGAAAGTGAAGAAAATGAAAAAGACGAAGAATGAAATTGAGATCAGGATTGCAATGACCAATGCGCACTCTTTCGCCTATATCTATACGTATAAAACAATGAGTTGTTCGTACAACTACCAGAAAGATTGGAGGATTCAGTGAAATATTTGAAAATGGGTGAGATTTCAGTGCCTATGGAGAGTGACCAGAGAATCACATAAAGCAAAGTGTGAAGGATGGATCTAATCTAAAAGACAGAAACATTAAAACGATTGAAATAGAATTTTGAAGACAGAGATGGAATTGAGAAAGATCTGAATTGCTCACTCACCTGGATCTAGTTGCTGGCAATGGTATCCTCGAAGCAAGAAGAAGAGAGGTCGATCGTGAATGGATCTATTCGAAGAAGGAAATGGTATTGGGTTTTTTATATGATCCAACCGCCACTTCTTCAATGGGCTCAAAAATGATGAAAATTTTGTTGGCCGTATCGGAGCCCCAACCCCTGTCTATTTAAGTGCCAACAATATTTTAATAAAATTAACATATTAAGCCTTAAACATGTAGTTCAATATATGTAAAATAATAACAAGTTGTATCACGTCAAATGCTAGCCTTATGTACTCCGTTGTATAAATTTATTACATTTTTTTATTCAATTAAGGTAAATTATATATCAAAATTAAAACCATATAAAATAAAAACAAAACAATTATTAATTAAATTATTTTTAAAAATTATATATTTAGTATTTTTGATGTAGTGAATAATAATTAAGTACATATTAATTTGTAGTTCACTAATTTCCACGGATTTTTCTTTTTTTTTTTTACTTTCTATTAATAAATTATTTTTTTTTATTTTACTGAAACTAAATTACATATTTAAATTAACATGAGATTTTCTAAAGTGTTTTTACCATTTTTTTTTCAAACCAAAGCTTTTTCAATTTTTACTTTTTAATTAAAATATAAGTGATTATTAACTTATGAATTAACCTTTTTTTTAGTTCAATTACTGTTGAAAATGAGATTACTAATTCAACAACTTAATTGAGCCTTTGCCATTTTCTCTCTTGCTAGTTTTATTAATTATATTCCTTACACTTTTTATTATGGGTGTATAGTTTTAAATCAATTCAAAATTTGTTTATGAATTGAAATCAAATCGAAATTTTAACACGATTCTGATTCAATTCTTTATTATTTGAATTTTAGTTCGGTTCTTTATTATTTTGATTCTGATGTAGTTTTCAGTTCTTCAATTTCTATTCAATTCGGTATGATTTTGATTCAATTTCGACTTTTAAAATAATTTTATATAATTACTTTTTTAAAAAAAATTATATTTAAATTAATATTTAAGTTTTGAATTTGAATTATTAATAAATAATATATCATATAATATATTTTTTAGTTATTTTTAAATATATAATATTTTAACTATAAAGTATATATATAGTTTAGGATTAAATATATTATATTATATATAATATAATATACATTTTAATTATTTATTAATTATATAATACTTAATTGTAAGATATCAAAAAAAAAAAAAATATATATATATATATATATATATATATATATATATATATAATATGATAAAATTTTTAAAATTAAGAATTATAAAATAATTTAATGTATTTATAACTAATATTATTAAAAAATTAAAAATAAAATATAATATCATATTATATTTAGTTCATAATTAAATATACATATATAAATATATATAATTATATTAAAAATATATAATACATCTTAAAAAGATAGAAAAATATGTGTATAAATTTAGTTTTCAATTTAATTTTGGTTCAATTTTGATTAGATTATTAATGTAACACCCCAAAATTTTAAATTTTATTATTTTATGAGTATTATTGATATTTTAATTTTATTTAAATTTTAAGAAATTATTTGAGATTTTTCGGATTTTAAAAATCGGGTTCGATTTTCCGAAAATATAAACTTTGATGATTTTTAAAAATTTATTTAAAGACCACGTGGCAAAACTAAAAATATATTTGGAGTCTACGAATTTTTCTGAGTTTCCTGAAATTTTTTCGGAATTTTTGGACCTCGTTTTCTGTCCCGAGGCAAGTAAAAATTTAAAATTTTGTATCCTGAATCGAACCGGCCGAATCGGACCGGCCTTTTCTTTTTCTTCCTTCTTCCTCCCTGAGCGTCCCGACCCCTCTCCCTTTCTCTCTCTTTTTCTCTCTCCTCTCTCCTCCCTTTGCCGCGCCGCCAACTACCCTGCCACCCCAGCTAGCCGGCGCGCCGCCTCACCACTCTCCCACGGCCGGCCGCCGCCTGGAACGCCGAAAAACGACTCCTGAAGCGACGCGTACGCGCGCGCGACCATTCGTCTTCCCGGCTAAAATCCGTCCGATCGGCCACTAATCGGACCGGGTCTTGTGTCTAAACTCATCTACTCGTCGAGAGCTTTCCATAGACACTAAGAACACCGAAATCCATCGAGCGGTTTGTCCAATTTTTGCCCGGGAAGTTTTAGCCCATTTTGATTTTTGGGCTAGATTTCTCACAAACCGTAAATCCCATGAGAAAACCGAGAGTACCAGAGCGCTCCACTCGTCGAGAGCTTCGCGGCGACATAAATTTTGAATTTTTCCGACACCGTTTTTCGATGGGTCCCACGGAACTTCGCAGTGTTTTTCCGAGCATTAAATGAGCTTAAAAAATTCCGTAAAATTTATGTACTAACCCCCGTGTTGTGGGCTTCATGTAGGTATCCTCAATTCGAGGAAATTCGACAGTTATTCGGGTCTGTGAATTTCCGGCCAGACAGACCCGTTACCGGAAAAGTCTCCGAATTGGACCGAGGTTTTAGCTTCCCCCCCATTGTCAGACGTTCCGGGCGCGTCCCTGAAGTCGGAATCGGCAAAGGTAAACCCGAACCTTATTTTTTTGTAATTTTTTAGTGCTTAAATAGGATTAAAAATCCATAAAATATTCGTGGTAACTCAGAAAATTATGATTCTTTTTGCAATAGCCTAGTAATATTGCTAAGGACCGCGGGGCAAAGTTTTAGAATTTTTAGAGCTTGTTTGGGTAGTTTTTGCAAAAATGATCAATTATAAGGACTAAATTGAAATTTTACATATTGTGATGGATGACTGATTTGATGGGCCCAGGAGGGGCTGTGTGATGTGATTGAATTGTGGATATATGAGTTGCGAATATAGAAGTGTATTTTGAGCCCTTTTACAGGTTAGGTAGGTCCTAAGTATAGGGGAGACTCTGCCAGATTTTCGACACGACTTAGGACGTATTTGGTCTTTTCTTGATTTGTATTGAGTCATTTGTATTAAATAATTGTAATGTAATTGTCAGGTGAGCCGGGACAGCCTTCTTCCTCCGCCCAACCGCCACATTTCACTCTACAGGGTGCATTAGTTTTAGATAGTTATAGAGATTATGGTTAAAATTGATATTTTACTCTCTGAGTCGAACGCTCATTTCTGTTCAATATTTTTTCAGGCTACAAGAGGATTTTATTGTGGTTAACCTGCTTTTCTCCTTCGCAGGTTGTTTATCAATATTTGTGTAATTTTATTTACTCCTAGAATTTCCGCATGTGTTAGAAATATTAATTGATTCGGGTCTGTAATATAAATTGTTATGTGGACCTGTAAAATTACTATATGCATGTTTGATGGACTGGATGAGGGAGCTGAGCTCCCATTTATCTTTATGTTGATATGAGTATGTGGAGGGTGAGCTGAGCTCCCCAATTGATGATATATTTTGTTTACAGGTCGGGTGAGTCAAAAACTCCATGTTGAAAGGTCCACTTTATGGCCGGACTCCGTCCGGTTGATTTCTTGATATTGGGCCCAAATGGGCCTTAGAGTTGGGTTAGTGAATAGTTAGGCTTACTACGGGCCTCGAGGGCTTTAGGCTGGCCCAGGTCCTAGTGCCGGTTCGGCCCATAGGTTGGGTCGTGACAAATGTGGTATCAGAGCTTAGGCTCCAGATTCTTAGGGAATGTTCATCTAAAGTGTTGGGAAGAGTCTACTAGGAGTCACATGCTAAAAAAATAGGGTCCACATTCGTCTTGCATTGTCATCTTTGCTTCTAGTTTCTGCTTCATATATTGTGTGTAAATATGAGTATATAGAGCTGTGTAATGAGTAATTTTAAATTTTGTGGGCTAATGCTGCTAAATTTCAGGAAAATGCGTAGAAGCAGGAGAGCTGCCATTGCACCAGAACCAGATGTGCCTGACGAGGTGTCAGCACAGGATGAGGCGCCTGCCCCGAGGAGGCGGGGTAGGAGGTCTAGAGCTGCTCAAGTAGAAGAGCAGCTGCCAACAGTTCAGGATCAGTCTTTCATGGCACAGGGTCCCATGGACCGCATGGCAGCTACTCTAGCTGGGTTGCAGAGAACCATCGACATGATGGCACAGTATATGGTCCACCCTCCACAGCAGCAACAGTCCGCCGCACCAAGAGGGGAACCTTACAAACAGATCATAAATTTCATGAAGTTGGTGCCTGGTACTTATGATGTGTCAGACGATGCATATCGGTTTTTGGGTTCCTGCAGACAGGCAGGAATAGAATTGCAGTTGACTGATAGAAGACTTATAGAGTGTATGCAGCATGTCATGGGGCCTATGCCTAGACAATGGATGAATGACTACATATTACCTCAGATGGAGGGTTTGTCGTGGACTCAGTTTGTGGAACTGTTCATCAATTGGTTTGTGCCAGAAAGCTTTAGGGATCAAAAGCAGTGGGCCTTTGAGGCCTTAAGACAGAATGGCAGGTCTGTAGATGAGTATGCTACAGAATTTCTGGTGTTGAGCAGGTATGCCCCTACAGCAGTATCTACAAAAACTATGAAGGTGAAGAGATTCCTAAAGGGGCTGGACAGGAGGTATGCAAACCTGGCCATGATGTCTGATCAGTCTTTTGATGTAGTAGTTGATCGAGCCAGACAGATAGAGATTAGCTATGCTGTGGATGACAGCGGAAGAGCAAAGAAAAACAGAGCAGAGGGTTCTTCAGGTGTTCCCCACATGGGTACTACGGATAGTGGTGGCCAAACTAATTATAGAGGAAGAAGCAGGAATAAGAGAAGTGGTTTTAGACACAAATCCCGAGGGTTCAGACCAGGGTACGGATCCAGCAGTGGTCACAGTTCGGGGTATAGCAGTTCTGAGTCTGGTTCAGGATCTTCCTTAGCATCTTGTGCACAGTGTGGAAGAGGACATTCAGGACATTGTATGATGGGTTCAGGAGTATGCTTCAGGTGTGGCCAACCAGGTCACTTTGCTAGGGAATGCCCCGTGTTCAACGAGCCACAGATGGGGTCACAAGGTTCTGTTGCAAATGTTCCTCGTCAGTTGTATCCGGGTGCTTCCTGGATGGCAGTGGCCGATGTACAACAGGCCGAGGACAAGGGGGACATGGATTTGGAGGCGGTCGAGGTAGAAGTCGATCGTGGTTACGCCACTCAAGGTAGGGGTCAAGCTCGGTTTTCACTCGACCCACCAGGATGCTCGAGCTTCCAATGCAGCCAGGTGTATTCTACTAGTCTGTTCCTATGAGGCTCGTGTTTTGATAGATCCGGGTGCTACGCACTCATTTGTCTCCCCTGTGTTTGCCATAAGATTGGGTAGAAACCCTACAACTTTAGAATGCCCTTTGTCGGTAGCTACCCCACTTAGTGACAACATAGATGTAGATATGGTTTTTCCGGGTAGCCCAGTAGTAGTGGATGGAAAGATTCTCCCAACAGACTTGGTTCCTCTACCAGTAATGGATTTCGATGTAATCTTGGGGATGGATTGGTTGCCAATTCATTATGCCACTTTAGACTGCAGGAACAAAAAGTTGTATTTCCACATACCCGGTGTGGAAGAGTTTAGCTTCGATGGTGACAGGAGCGTGGCTCCATATAACTTGTTGTCAGCAATTAGTGCTAGAAAAATGTTGAAGCGTGGATGTCAAGGGTATTTGGCATTGGTGAGAGATACCTCTGTAGAAGGTGTCAACATGGAAAATGTTTCTGTTGTCAGAGAATTCATGGATGTCTTCCCTGAAGAACTTCCAGGGTTGCCACCGGAAAGGGAAATAGAGTTCTGCATTGATATTGTGCCGGGTACAAACCCCATATCAATGCCGCCTTAAGGGATGGCGCCAGCAGAATTGAAGGAGCTAAAGGAGCAACTACAGGAGCTTTTGGACAAAGGTTTTATACGTCCGAGCACTTCACCCTGGGGTGCTCCTGTTCTATTTGTGAGAAAGAATGATGGGTCATTGAGGTTGTGTATTGACTATAGACAGCTGAACAAGGTGACTGTGAAGAACAAGTATCCACTTCCTCGGATCGACGATCTGTTTGATCAGCTCCAATGGGCTAGATTCCTTTCCAAGATAGACCTGCGATCAGGCTACCATCAGTTGAGAATCAGGAATGAGGACGTGTCCAAAACGGCATCCAGGACAAAATATGGTCATTACGAGTTCTTGGTGATGTCTTTTGGACTCACTAATGCACCAGTAGCCTTCATGGACTTAATGAACAAGGTGTTCAAGCCATTTTTGGACCGTTTTGTCATCGTATTCAAATATGACATTTTGGTATACTCTCGGACCGAGGAAGAACACGTGTGGCACTTGAGAATGGTGTTGCAGATTTTGAGGGAGCACCAGCTATATGCCAAATTTTCAAAATGTGAATTTTGGCTAGAGAGCATCTCATTCTTGGGACACGTGGTTTCTAGTAACGGCATTCAAGTGGATCCCAAGAAAATTGAAGCTGTAACTGATTGGCTTAGGCCTACAACAGTCACTAAGGTGCGAAGTTTTCTGGGTCTAGCTGGCTACTATAGGCGTTTTGTGCAAGATTTTTCCAGGATAGCAGCTCCCCTAACTAAGTTAACTCGGAAGAATGTTCCATTCATTTGGACAGATGACTGTGAGAAGAGCTTCCAGAAGCTTAAGGAGTGTCTAACCACTGCCCCTGTGTTGACACTACCTATGAGTGGCGAAGGATATACCGTGTACTGTGACACCTCCAGAGTTGGCCTAGGGTGTGTTTTGATGCAGAATGGAAAGGTAGTGGCTTATGCTTCAAGACAGCTGAAGAGGCATGAGCAGAACTACCCCACCCATGATTTGGAAATGGCGACTGTAGTCTTTGCACTAAAAATCTGGAGACACTACCTGTATGGTGAAGTGTGCGAGATATACACCGACCACAAGAGTTTGAAATACATCTTCCAATAGAGGGATTTAAACTTGAGACAGAGGAGATGGATGGAGCTTCTAAAAGATTATGATTGCACTATCCAGTACCACCCTGGGAAGGCCAATGTAGTGGCAGATACTTTGAGCAGAAAATCTTCTGGCAGTTTGGCGCACTTTTCAGCAGAGAAAAGACCGTTGATTCGGGAAGTACATGAGTTAATGGATCAAGGTTTAATCCTAGATCTTTCAGATGAGGGGGAATTATTGGCTCATTTTTCAGTGAGGCCAGACTTGCGAGACAGAGTTAGAGTTTCCCAGCACAGAGACCAATAATTGATGAAAATCATAGAAAGAATACATCAAGGTGAAGGTGGTGAGTTTGGGTTTGCCAATGATGGCGCCCTTATGCAAGGTTCTAGAATATGTGTGCCCGATGTGGACAATCTCAAAAATAAAATAATGCAAGAGGCACACTATACACTGTACAATGTCCACCCAGGCTCCACCAAGATGTACCATGATGTGAAGGATAGCTATTGGTGGAATGGCATGAAGAGAGACATAGCAGACTTTGTGTCCAAGTGCTTGACTTGTCAGAAGGTGAAGTTTGAACATCAGAGACCGTCAGGGAAGCTGCAAGAGCTCCCTATCCCAGAATGGAAGTGGGAAATGATTACTATGGATTTTGTGATTGGATTGCCTCGTACCACGATATGATTCGATATGGGTAATTGTAGACCGTCTAACCAAATCAGCTCACTTCTTGTCTGTGAAGACTACATATTCTGTGGCACAGTACGCCCGACTCTACATTCGAGAAATAGTCAGATTGCATGGAGTTCCGGCTTCCATAATATCTGATAGAGGGCCCCAGTTCACTTCTCTGTTTTGGAGGAAGTTGTAGGAGGCACTTGGCACACAGTTGAACTTTAGTACGGCTTTCCACCCTCGCATGCACGGACACTCAGAAGGACAATCCAAACACTGGAAGACATGCTTCGCATGAGTGTTTTGGATTCTGGAGGTCAATGGGATGATCAGCTAGCTTTGGTGGAGTTTGCCTACAACAACAGTTACCATTCCAGCATAGGGATGGCACCCTATGAGGCACTATATGGAAGAAAGTGTAGGTCTCCTCTGTGTTGGACGGAAATGGGAGAATCGAAGGTGCATGATGTAGACCTAGTGCAGTACACTTCAGAGGTAGTTCCTTTAATCAGGGAACGATTGAAAATAGCTTTCAGTAGGCAGAAGAGTTATGCAGACCCCAGACGGAGGGATGTGGAGTTTGCAGTAGGTGACTATATATTCCTGAAGGTTTCTCCAATGAAGGGAGTCATGAGATTTGGAAAGAAGGGCAAGTTGGCACCTCGGTATATCGGACCTTTTGAGGTTACTGATAGAGTTGGAGCAGTTGCCTACCAGTTGGAGCTACCACCCAACCTTTCTCATGTTCATCCTGTGTTTCACATCTCCATGCTCAGGAAATACATTCTACATCCTTCTCATGTACTACAGCCGGATGTAATAGAGTTAAAAGAGAACTTGACATTTGAGGAGCAACCTGTAGCCATAGTGGACTACCAAGTGAGACAGCTAAGATCAAAACAGATCCCTATGGTTAAGGTTTTGTGGAGGAGTCAGTCAGTGGAAGAGTGTACCTGGGAGTCAGAACGGGACATGCGTAGCAAGTACCCTTATCTGTTCAATGTGTAATCTTGTACTTTATTCTGCATTGTTTAAATTCGAGGACGAATTTTCTGTAAGGGGGGAAGAATGTAACACCCCAAAATTTTAAATTTTATTACTTTATAAGTATTATTGATATTTTAATTTTATTTAAATTTTAAGAAATTATTTAAGATTTTTCGGATTTTAAAAATCGGGTTCGATTTTCCGAAAATATAAACTTTGATGATTTTTAAAAATTTATTTAAAGACCACGTGACAAAACTAAAAATATATTTGGAGTCTACGAATTTTTTTGAGTTTTCTGGAATTTTTTTGGAATTTTTGGACCTCGTTTTTGGTCCCGAGGCAAAGTAAAAATTCAAAATTTTGTATCCTGAATCGAACCAGCCGAATCGGACCAGTCGAATCGGACTGACCTTTTCTTTTTCTTCCTTCTTCCTCCCTGCGCGTCCCGACCCCTCTCCCTTTCTCTCTCTTTTTGTAATACCCCCGTTTGCATAGCCTGGTAGATTTCACTATTCCGGTGATCGGTGTCGGTCCGGACAATTAAGGGGATTAGAATCACACTTAAGACAACTAGAGAAACCATAAACACGAATAATTAGTAATGTTTAATTAGTTAAGTATAAATAAGAAAAACATAACATAAGAAGTTAAACGAGCCGAGAGTCACAGCGATGGGTGACCTCCTCGGAAACGACTGCGAAGTCGTTTTAAACTCAATTTTCGAACCGTAAAATGTGACGCCGTGGTCCTTAGGACCATTATGAACACAGTGGAAAAGAGAAAATCACGAAAAAGAACTGTTAAGCCAGTCAAATAATTAGGTCAGGGAGCCGGAAGAAATATTAGATTATTTACAAACCGGGATGAACCGACGAGGGGCAATTTGGTCAATTGACCCCGAGAGTCGCTCCTCGACCTAATCACAAATAAAATTCGGAGAAATGCATAAATGATGACTTTGACCTATTGTGAGCTGAAAAATGGTCAATAATGACCAAAGGAGATGTGTTTGAATTGTTGGCAGCGAAGCCAAATTCGGAGGTTGAATGGTCATGCTGCTGGCAGCATGACCAAGCCAACTTTGAAGGACCAAAACGGAAATTTTACAAGTCCAATTGATATGCCATCAATTGGAGATGAAAATAGACATAAAATGCTACAATTTTCATTGAGGAACCATGGCAAAAAACTGACTAAAACTTAGTGAACCAATTGACCAAAGTGAAATGAGAGCAGGCTGCCACTGTACAAACTGACCAAATGAACAGTGTTTATTCATTTGGTCATAACCCGAGCTAGGCAGGTCAGATTGACTTGAAATTTTACCGGTGGTTAGATCACATATAGACCTAAAACTTTCATGAAGAACACAAGTCCAGATTCTGCCAGCAACCAAGCCATTTGGCCACCCCAAGTTGATGACTCAAATCTACCAACACCCAACTTTGCCCAGAAAATCTGGGTTATGTTCCATCCGGCAGCCCTGATTCAAAGGGGCATAACTTGAGCTACAAAACTCCAATTGGGGTGATTTAAAAATGAGAATAAACTTAAGATAATAAGGAACATTTTCTATGAATGAAGTTTTGCCAAATTCCAACAGTAAAATTGCCAATGGAACAGTACAACTTGGAGCACCAAAACTGAAAATTTGATAATTTGGCCAAAAGGACTTAAGCTTTGAGAAAATGACCAAAACCAACAAATTTAATGACCAAAATGTGGTATGTGGGTGAAGTTGGAGTTCCCATACCTATTAAGCCTTAAAAAGTCAACAATTTGACTTGAATAGTGTAATGAATAGTAACCCGAAACACAAAAACTTTCAGAACGTCGAAATTAGTACAATAGAGCTAGTAAAAATGAAGTGAAATTTATTTTTGGAATTTATGCTAAGTTATGGTACTGAAACACTGTGAAACTGTGTGTTTCAGCTGAAAAAGACTTGGAAACTAGAAGAGACTGAGTCAAGGCCTAAAGGCGACTCCAGTCAGGTTTGTACACAATAATAATTGTTTAAATATTTTAATCTAAAAAATTTGACTTCTTTGATTAATTATGTACTGTGTTGCCATTTTGTAATCGTAAATGTGACTTTGGAAATTGATCAAATTTCTCATAAATTGTTTATATAAATTGTTTTGAATTGATTTTATGTTCACACTTAGCATGACAGTATCACATTATTCCTCCTCTATTTATGGGGTTGAGATCGTTTACTTTCCTCCCTCTCTGGCTTGCCAGTTGAGGCTGTAGATCGGATGAGTACTCATTAGCTAGCTAGCCACCTCCCTCATTGATTTCGATTAATGGGGTTGAGATTGCTTTGTCGTGGTGTACAACACGGCATTGATCGGAAATTTTGTGTCATGGCTTAAGTTGTGTATGACTTTGGCAACACTGTGTTTATAAAATTGTTTGACTAAATTGTGTTTAATAGATTATTTGATAAGATGATGTTATAATGAACTTTAATATTTGTGAAATGTGATTAAGAAACATTTAAATTGTGTTTGGCAATGAATAATTTATTTATTGCATTTTAAATTTTTATTGTGCACCACTGAGTATTTTTATACTCAGCGATAGCTTATTTTGCTGTCGCAGATAAGAGCAAGGAGAAAGCAGCAGAGTGAGCTGCTGTTAAATCGAGGACTACTCTGACCATTTTGTACGGGTATTATTTTATACCCTTATAGATAATCTTGATGTAAATATAAAAATGTTGTATGTATCAATGTAGTTGAGCAGTTGTAAATAAATTGTAATAATATTATTTTGGATTTTTTTTTCTGTAAATTTAATATTTGTACATATAAATTTCCTGCTTTATGCTTTGTAAATGGAAATATTAAATATTTTGAGATGAGAAACCTTGAATTGTATTGTGAAATTATTTTGAAGTGTGTGGAACTGAGTTGATTGAGTTATTGAAGGTTGGGAGTTGTGAAATATTTTTGGAAGTGTTTTTTTTAGGTAATTGAAGAACTGTTTTCTCCAGTTTTCAAACGGAACTCTGTCAAAATTTTTATAAAACTTGCGGCAAAATTTAAAATGGACAAAATTTTTACTAGTATTTAAGCTTTGAATAAATGGTTTTTAATTCTTACTAAAATGCTCACCACTTCCAAAATGTAAGAAAATGGTTTTAAAATCCCTTGTAGGGTATTTAATGGGTTATCGGTAGGTGAAGTTCGGTAGTTCATTAAGTATTCTACGGGATCATGTTATGCCTTACGGAGGGGTAAGGTGTGACATGTTTTAGTGGTATCAGAGCATAGTTTTTCAATAAATTTTGACTATGTGTACGAATATTTTATTGATAAGTACAACTGCTCAAGTGTCTTTAATTGATACATATGACATATTTACATCATGAATATGCATTAACGGAGGTCAACCTCCTTGTGTTTGATATCAGGAAGTAGAAAATTTGGGAAAACGGAATGGAAGGAGGAGATCATTCCGAAGAACAATCTGTTGAGGCTGAGGTTCAAGAGGAAGCCCCAGCACTCCAAAACGTGAGTGGGTCAGCCACTCCACTCGGCTCAAAGACCGCAGCTCCTCGCTCAATTTGTACACAGATGGTCGCGTTCTTTCAAAGAAATGGCAGGTAATGTGCCACCCCAAGCTCAGATGCCAGTACCTGTAGCACAACCACAGCCCTCAGCTCGGCAATATGAAAAACTGATGAAATTTGGGGCCATCGAGTTTAAAGGCACTGTGGATCCACTGGAGGCAAAACAGTGGTTGGAAAGAATGGAACGAGTTTACAGAAAACTGCAGTGTACGGAAGAGATGAAGTTTGAGTATTCAGTATCTCTTCTTCAAGGGGATGCATATGGATGGTGGAAGACCATCCCCCACAGCCTGGTTGAGCCACTTGTGCTGATATGGACAGACTTCCTGAGGGAATTCAGGCAGAAATGGATTCCTGATGCATATGTAGATAAGAAATTACAAGAATTCCTGAGTTTGAAGCAAGGGGACCAAACCATAGCAGAGTATGAGAGAGACTTCTCAAGGCTAAGCCACTATGCTAGAAGCTTAGTCTCCACCCCCAGAGACAGATGCAAGAGGTTTGAGTCCGGGCTAAGGCCAAGTCTGAGGATGCAAGTCGTGGGTTTCAGACATCAGAATTTCGCTGAATTAATCTCACAGGCCCTGGAACTGGAAAGGATAGAATCAGAAGGGGCAGTGAAGAAGGGTCCTCAAGAGAAAACTGAAAAGACTACGGGGCAAGCATCTGAAAGTGGTTCTGGAAAGAGGAAACAGTTTGGGGGATCTAGCTCCCGTAAATCTGGCAGAGGCAGATTTTTTGGCCAAAGACCACCCCGGTCTGGTTAGCCGACCCAACAAGCTTCTCGAGGATCTCTATCAGTACGACAGTGTGAAACTTGTGGGAAAACTCATGGCGGGGTTTGTTTCAAGGCCACTGGTGCATGTTTTAACTGTGGAGGGAGCGGACATTTCGCGAAGGATTGCACTAGTCCGCGTAGGCCTGGATCTTTTGCTACATCGAAAGGATCAGCCCAAGTCTCTGCACCTAGAGGGTCACCGTCAGCTGCTAGAGGTAGAGGTAGAGGTAGGGGTCCTGGTAGCACTCCTGGAAGTCAGAGCACTGTTAACCAGCCAGTATCCAGTGGCGCACCAGTCAGAGTGTATACTATGCGTCAGAGGGAGGAAGCTGAAACATCAGATGTAGTAGCTGGTAATTTCTCCATCCTTGACCAAGATGTGCATGTGTTATTTGATCCTGGCTCCACACATTCATATGTTAGTGCTAGTGTGATGTGTTCTACTGCTATTCAGTGTGTACCAATGGACTATGAGGTGCTAGTAACTAGCCCATTAGGCCAGGAGGTCAGGGTAAATAGGCTATATAGGGACTGTCCTTTGGTGATCCAAGGACACACCTTTTTGTCTGATTTAATTGAAATGCCCTTCAGAGATTATGACATTATCTTGGGCATGAATTGGTTAGCCAGACATCACGCCATGATTGACTATAGACTGAAGACAGTCACTTTTGGTCTTCCTCAGTATGGTGATGTAGTAATACATGGGGAGAGACAGTTATTGCCTTCAAACATCATTTCATTTGACCGCCGTAAAAATGATTAGAAAAGGGTGTGAGGCGTTCTTGGCACATGTGATAGACACCCAAGTGGGGAGTCCAGCACTGAGGGACATTCCTACTGTATGTGACTTTCCGGATGTGTTTCCTGATGAATTGCCAGGATTACCTCCAGAAAGAGAAGTGCAGTTTGAAATTGATGTTATGCCTGGTGTGGACCCAATCTCCATAACACCATACAGAATGGCACTAGCAGAACTAAAAGAATTGAAAGTGCAGTTGCAAGAGTTGCTTGACAAGGGCTTCATCCGCCCTAGTGTATCACCTTGGGGAGCGCCGGTGTTGTTTGTAAAGAAAAAGGATGGCACTCTCCGGTTATGCATTGACTATCGGCAGTTGAATAAGGTGACAATAAAGAATAGATACCCATTGCCCCGTATTGATGACTTATTTGATCAGTTGAGGGGTGCAGCTGTGTTCTCCAAAATTGACCTGAGATCAGGTTATTATCAGCTGAAATTACAAGAGCAGAGTATTTCTAAAACTGCTTTCAGAACCCGTTATGGCCATTATGAGTTCTTGGTCATGCCATTTGGGTTAACTAATGCTCCGGCTGCTTTTATGGATCTGATGAACACTATTTTTAGACCATACCTTGATCAGTTTGTTGTGGTATTTATCGATGATATATTGGTCTATTCGAAGAATGCAAAAGAGCATGATAGACATCTGCGGATTGTACTGCAGACTTTGAGGGAGAAACAGCTATACGCCAAATTGTCGAAATGTGAATTTTGGCTGAAGGAGATATCCTTTTTGGGGCATATAGTATTAGCAGAGGGTATTAAGGTAGATCCTAGCAAGATTGAAGCCGTCCTTAATTGGAAGCCACCCAGAAATGTCACGGAGATTCGCAGTTTTCTGGGGTTAGCTGGATACTACCGTCGATTTGTGAAGGGATTCTCCATGTTGGCATCTCTATTGACCAAGCTACTTAGAAAGGATGTGAAATTTCAGTGGACGGACAAATGCCAACAAAGTTTTGATGAATTGAAAAGATGTTTGACTGAGGCTCCAGTCCTGACTTTACCTACACCGAGTAAAGAATATACAGTTTACAGCGATGCTTCTCACAATGAGTTAGGTTGTGTGTTGATGCAAGATCGAAATATCATTGCCTATGCATCACACCAGCTAAAACTGCATGAGAGGAATTATCCGACACATGATTTGGAGCTTGCAGCTATCGTGTTTGCTCTTAAGATCTGGAGACATTATTTGTATGGGGAGAAGTGTTACATCTACATAGATCATAAGAGTTTGAAGTATTTGGGCACCCAGAAAGAGCTAAATTTGAGACAGAGGAGATGGTTAGAGTTGATAAAAGACTATGATTGTCTGATAGACTATCAGCCAGGGAAAGCTAATGTTGTGGCTAACGCCCTAAGTCGCAAGACTATGGCAAGTCTACAAGTTACTCCCTTGTCTTTGGTACATGAGTTAAGGTCACTGTATGCCAGCTTAGAGGTTAATGATGATGGGCGGACAGCAATTGTATGGCATGTACAGCCAGTGTTAATTGATTAGATCAAAATGGCTGGTCAGAATGATGAAAGGTTTCAGAAGCTGTTGGAAGAAGTCCGGCAGGGCAAGAAACCAGAGTTCTCAATCAGAGATGATGGTTTACTGCTACACCAAGGCAGAATATGTGTTCCTAATGATGTTGATTTGAGGCAGATCATTTTGAAGGAAGCACATGAGTCTCCTTTTGCTATGCACCCTGGTGGTACAAAAATGTATAGAGGGCTAAAGGAGCATTACTGGTGGATGGGTTTAAAAAGAGATGTGGCAGAGTTTGTATCCAAATGCCTAACTTGTCAGCAAGTAAAGGCAAAGCATCAAGTACCAACTGGGTTGTTACATCCACTGTCAGTGCCAGAATGGAAATGGGAAAGGATAACGATGGATTTTGTAATGGGACTTCCGAAGACACAGAAGAGTCATGATGCAGTATGGGTCATTGTTGACAGACTAACTAAGTCTGCTCATTTTCTGCCAGTCCGAATGGACTACAGTTTGGACAGATTGGCCAGGTTGTACATTGATGAGATTGTGAGACTGCATGGAGTGCCAGTATCCATCGTATCAGACAGAGATCCTAGGTTTACTTCTAGATTCTGGGGTAGTCTTCAGAGAGCCCTAGGAACTAGATTGAACTTCAGTACTGCATTCCACCCACAGACAGATGGCCAGTCTGAGAGGGTAATTCAGATATTGGAGGATATGCTACAGGCTCGTGTGATTGAGTTTGAGGGTAGTTGGGATACACACTTGCCTTTGATTGAGTTTGCTTACAACAACAGCTACCAATCAAGCATTGGGATGCCTCCATATGAAGCTTTGTATGGCAGAAAATGTAGAACCCCGTTGTGTTGGGATGACGTGGGTGAAAGAAAAATGATTGGACCCGACATTGTTCTACAGACTGAAGAGAAAATCAGGGTGATCAGAGATCTACTTAAATCTGCATCAGACCGTCAAAAGTCCTATGTTGATTTGAAAAGAAGGGATATTGAGTATGCAGTGGGTGAGAAAGTTTTCCTCAAGGTTTCTCCATGGAAGAGAATTATGAGATTCGGCAGAAAGGGGAAACTAAGTCCTCGTTTTATTGGGCCATATGAGGTATTGGAAAGAGTGGGTCCTTTGGCTTATCGTTTGGCACTACCTCCAGAGTTAGAGATACATAACGTCTTCCATGTGTCGATGTTGAGGAGGTATCGATCAGACCCATCTCATGTACTACCAATAGAAGAAATTGAAGTAAATCCAGACCTCTCATATGAAGAAGAACCCATAAAGATTCTGGCTTATGAGGTGAAGCAGCTACGGAACAAGTAGATACCATTGGTAAAAGTGCTGTGGAACCATCATTCGGGCCAAGAAGCTACTTGGGAACGAGAGGAGGACATGAGGAGACAACACCCACAGCTGTTCAGAGATTCATACCAGGTAAAAATTTCGAGACGAAATTTATTTTAAGGGGGGGGAGAATTGTAACACCCCCGTTTGCATAGCCTGGTAGATTTCACTGTTCCGGTGATCAGTGTCGGTCCGGACAATTAAGGGGATTAGAACCACACTTAAGACAACTAGAGAAACCATAAACACGAATAATTAGTAATGTTTAATTAGTTAAGTATAAATAAGAAAAACATAACATAAGAAGTTAAACGAGCCGAGAGTCACAGCGATGGGTGACCTCCTCGGGAACGACTGCGAAGTCATTTTAAACTCAATTTTCGAACCGTAAAATGTGACGCCGCGGTCCTTAGGACCATTATGAACACAGTGGAAAAGAGAAAATTACGAAAAGGAACTGTTAAGCCAGTCAAATAATTAGGTCAGGGAGCCAGAAGAAATATTGGATTATTTACAAACCGGGATGAACCGACGAGGGGCAATTTGGTCAATTGACCCCGAGAGCTGCCTCCTGACCTAACTGTCAAATAAAATTCGGAGAAATGCATAAATGATGACTTTGACCTATTGTGAGCTGAAAAATGGTCAATAATGACCAAAGGAGATGTGTTTGAATTGTTGGAAGTGAAGCCAAATTCGGAGGTTGAATGGTCATGCTGCTGGCAGCATGACCAAGCCAACTTTGAAGGACCAAAACGGAAATTTTACAAGTCCAATTGATATGCCATCAATTGGAGATGAAAATAGACATAAAATGCCACAATTTTCATTGAGGAACCATGGCCAAAAATTGACTAAAACTTAGTGAACCAATTGACCAAAGTGAAATGAGAGCAGGCTGCCACTGTACAAACTGACCAAATGAACAGTGTTTGTTCATTTGGTCATAACCCGAGCTAGGCAGGTCAGATTGACCTGAAATTTTACCGGTGGTTAGATCACATATAGACCTAAAACTTTCATGAAGAACACAAGTCCAGATTCTGCCAGCAACCAAGCCATTTGGCCACCCCAAGTTGGTGACTCAAATCTGCCAGCACCCAACTTTGCCCAGAAAATCTGGGTTATGTTCCATCCGGCAGCCCTGATTCAAAGGGGCATAACTTGAGCTACAAAACTCCAATTGGGGTGATTCAAAAATGAGAATAAACTTAAGATAATAAGGAACATTTTCTATGAAGGAAGTTTTGCCAAATTCTAACAGTAAAATTGCCAATGGAACAATGCAACTTGGAGCACCAAAACTGAAAATTTGATAATTTGGCCAAAAGGACTTAAGCTTTGAGAAAATGACCAAAACCAACAAATTTAATGACCAAAATGTGGTATGTGGGTGAAGTTGGAGTTTCCATACCTATTAAGCCTTAAAAAGTCAACAATTTGACTTGAATAGTCTAATGAACAGTAACCCGAAACACAAAAACTTCGAGAACGTCGAAATTAGTACAATAGAGCTAGTAAAAATGAAGTGAAATTTATTTTTGGAATTTATGCTAAGTTATGGTACTGAAACACATACTGAAACACTGTGAAACTGTGTGTTTCAGCTGAAAAAGACTTGAAAACTCGAAGAGACTGAGTCAAGGCCTAAAGGCGACTCCAGTCAGGTTTGTGCACAATAATAATTGTTTAAATATTTTAATCTAAAAAATTTGACTTCTTTGATTAATTATGTACTGTGTTGCCATTTTGTAATCGTAAATGTGACTTTGGAAATTGATCAAATTTCTCATAAATTGTTTATATAAATTGTTTTGAATTGATTTTATGTTCACACTTAGCATGACAGTATCACATTATTCCTCCTCTATTTATGGGGTTGAGATCATTTACTTTCCTCCCTCTCTGGCTTGCCAGTTGAGGCTGTAGATCGGATGAGTACTCATTAGCTAGCTAGCCACCTCCCTCATTGATTTCGATTAATGGGGTTGAGATTGCTTTGTCGTGGTGTATAACACGGCATTGATCGGAAATTTTGTGTCATGGCTTAAGTTGTGTATGACTTTGGCAACACTGTGTTTATAAAATTGTTTGACTAAATTGTGTTTAATAGATTATTTGACAAGATGATGTTATTATAAACTTTAATATTTGTGAAATGTGATTAAGAAACATTTAAATTGTGTTTGGTAATGAATAATTTATTTATTGCATTTTAAATTTTTATTGTGCACCACTGAGTATTTTTATACTCAGCGATAGCTTATTTTGCTATCGCAGATAAGAGCAAGAAGAAAGCAGCAGAGTGAGCTGCTGTTAAATCGAGGACTACTCTGACCATTTTGTACAGGTATTATTTTATACTCTTGTAGATAATCTTGATGTAAATATAAAAATGTTGTATGTATCAATGTAGTTGAGCAGTTGTAAATAAATTGTAATAATATTATTTTGGATTTTTTTTCTGTAAATTTAATATTTGTACATATAAATTTCCTGCTTTATGCTTTGTGAATGGAAATATTAAATATTTTGAGATGAGAAACCTTGAATTGTATTGTGAAATTATTTTGAAGTGTGTGGAACTGAGTTGATTGAGTTATTGAAGGTTGGGAGTTGTGAAATATTTTTGGAAGTGTTTTTTTTTAGGTAATTGAAGAACTGTTTTCTCCAGTTTTCAAACGGAACTCTGTCAAAATTTTTATAAAATTTGCGGCAAAATTTAAAATGGACAAAATTTTTACTAGTATTTAAGCTTTGAATAAATGGTTTTTAATTCTTACTAAAATGCTCACCACTTCCAAAATTTAAGAAAATCGTTTTAAAATCCCTCGTAGGATACTTAATGGGTTATCGGTAGGTGAAGTTCGGTAGTTCATTAAATATTCTACGGGATCATGTTATGCCTTACGGAGGGGTAAGGTGTGACACTTTTTCTCTCTCCTCCCTCCTCCCCTTGCCGCGCTGCCACCTCCCCACCACCCGGCGCCGCCTCACCCTTCCCCACGGTGCGCTGAACGCCGGAAAACGGCTCCTGAAGCGACGCGTACTCGCGCGCGACCATTCGTCTTCCCGGCTAAAATCTGGCCGATCCGGCCACCAATCGGACCGAGTCTTGTGTCTAAACTCATCTACTTGTCGAGAGCTTTCCATAGACACTAAGAACACCGAAATCCATCGAGCGGTTTGTCCAATTTTTGCCCGGGAAGTTTTAGCCCATTTTGACTTTTGGGCTAGATTTCTCACAAACCGTAAACCCCACGAGAAAACTGAGAGTACCAGAGCGCTCCACTCGTCGAGAGCTTCGCGACGACATAAATTTTGAATTTTTCCGACACCATTTTTCGATGGGTCTCACAGAACTTCGCAGTGTTTTTTCGAGCATTAAATGAGCTTAGAAAATTTCGTAAAATTTATGTACTAACCCCCGTGTTGTGGGCTTCGTGTAGGTATCCTCAATTCGCGGAAATTCGGCGATTGTCAGTGCAGTGAATTTTCGATGCATGACTTCTGGAAAAGTCTCCGAATTGGACCGAGGTTTTGGCTATCCCCCCATTGTCAGACGTCCCGAGCGCGTCCCTGAAGTCGAAATCGGCAAAGGTAAACCCGAACCTTGTTTTTTTCGTAATTTTCTAGTGTTTAAATAGGATTAAAAATCCATAAAATATTCGTGGTAGCTCAGAAAATTATGATTCTTTTTGCAATAGCCTAGTAATATTGCTAAAGACCGCGGGGCAAAGTTTTAAAATTTTTAGAGCTTTTTTGGGTAGTTTTTACAAAAATGATCAATTATAAGGACTAAATTGAAATTTTACATATTGTGATGGATGACTGATTTGATGGGCCCAGGAGGGGCTGTGTGATGTGATTGAATTGTGGATATATGAGTTGCGAATATAGAAGTGTGTTTTGAGCCCTTTTGCAGGTTGGGTAGGTCCTAGGTATAGGGGAGACTCTGCCTAATTTTCGGCACCACTTAGGACGTATTTGGTCTTTTCTTGATTTGTATTGAGTCATTTGTATTAAATAATTGTAATGTAATTGTCAGGTGAGCCGGGACAGCCTTCTTCTTCCGCCCAACCGCCACAGTGACTGTTGTCAAGTCTGTGAGTAAAATATTAATTTTAATTGTAATTTCACTATTATTATATGTTCAAGCATGCCCATGCATCACTTATATGCATATATCTATGTAGATAAACTTTAGGCACGATTTATGTTGCATTCATAACTGTGAAAGTGCCATGTATGTTGTTGTGGTAATTTGGAGCAGTGTGCGTGCGTTGGCGTGCGTGTGATGTGGTGTGGACTATGGATAGGACGGGTAGACACGGCTTGAGATCTTCGCTAGGACCGGCCCTGGGGTAGACACGGCTTGAGTTCTTCGCTGGGACCCCGATTTGGTTATTAAGTAGAAGTCCGAGCCGAGTTCTTCGCTGGCACAGTTGGAATTAAGAGAGTCAGATAGGGATCACTCCATATATATTATGATTGATATTACTGGGTGCGTGGCTCCAAATTACCTTTTTGATGTTATGATGTGAAATTATTGATGGTGTTGCATTTCACTCTACATGGTGCATTAGTTTTAGATAGTTATAGAGATTATGGTTAAAACTGATATTTTACTCTCTGAGTCGAATGCTCACTCCTATTCAATATTTTTTCAGGCTACAGGAGGATTTTATTGTGGTTAACCTGTTTTTCTCCTTCGCAGGTTGTTTATCAATATTTGTGTAATTTTATTTACTCCTAGAATTTCCGCATGTGTTAGAAATATTAATTGATTTGAGTCTGTAATATAAATTGTTATGTGGACCTGTAAAATTACTATATGCATGTTTGATGGACTGGATGAGGGAGCTGAGCTCCCATTTATCTTTATGTTGATATGAGTATGTGGAGGGTGAGCTGAGCTCCCCAATTGATGATATATTTTGTTTACAGGTCGGGTGAGTCAAAAACTCCATGTTGAAAGGTCCACTTTATGGCCGGACTCCGTCCGGTTGATTTCTTGATATTGGGTCCAAATGGGCCTTAGAGTTGGGTTAGTGAATAGTTAGGCTTACTACGGGCCTCGGGAGCTTTAGGCTTGCCCAGGTCCTAGTGCCGGTTCGGCCCATAGGTTGGGTCGTGACAATTAATGAAAAATTAAAATCAAATAAAAATATCAAAATAACTTTGATTCAGAATAATTCATATCGATTTGATACGATTTTTCAATTCAGTTCAAAACCCCTGAAAACCATATATAGCCCTACTTTTCTCACCTCCCTAAAC
The DNA here is from genome assembly GCF_030052815.1 of Hevea brasiliensis. NCBI lineage: Eukaryota > Viridiplantae > Streptophyta > Magnoliopsida > Malpighiales > Euphorbiaceae > Hevea > Hevea brasiliensis. The sequence continues at coordinate 60,980,154 of NC_079508.1, forward strand.
ATTTAAGAGCACAATGAACTCATGAATATTTAGCATAAATAAACCATTTCATTTAATGCACAATGATAGATATCAAATTTTGAAGGTTTTATTAATTTTAGGAAATATTTTAAAATACATAAAAAATAAAAAAATGTTATATTAATTTAAAAAATTTTAAATATTATTTTTAAATAATTATCTTGTTTGCAATATCACATATTTTATAAATATTACTTCAAATTTAAAGTAAATTTTCACTAAATAATTATTATGTTAAAATTTAAATCCATAAAATAAAAAATAGGATAAGTTGAATTTAAGTACATTTCACTAATTTTTGAGGCATACTCGGAGATTTTTTTTTTTTTTTTTTTTTTTTTTTTTAACAATGCCAAACATCGTGAAATTACCCAAAATATATAATGAAACTACAAAGCACAGGAGTTAATGGTAGGAAAACCAATGGAATCATTAGTTCCTTTCTTATTCACAATACATGAAATTAAGCAAAGGGAAAGTGACTGCCTAAAAAGAAAAAGAAAAGGAAAAGGAAAATGATACTTTTCCTTCATCATTCATACACCTTTGACAGAACAACAGGAAAGACTTGAGCAAGTGATGAAATTAGGGCATTAATTAAATATTGACTAATCAATCCCATTCTTCTTCCTAAACATGAGCACAAATTCATAGATCTTTTCAGGGTCGGGAATGATTTTGGCAACACTCTCTCTTTGCATGCATCTCTTTATCCAGCCTGAAACCTTTGGGAATTCAGCTTCAACCTGGAAGTTTCCCATTTTCTCAGCAGCCAAAAACCAACTGGTAAAAGGAATTGCTATAATGTCAATAAATCCAAAAGTCTTCCCTCCAAAGAAATCTTTATCTCCAAGGCTTCCATCTACCACCTTCAATATCTCTATCAACTCCTTCTTTGCTGCCTCTGTGGCCTCCCCTTTGCTCATCGCCACATTTCGAACTGCATCAAATAGCTGCTCAATAGACAAACAATATTATAAATTGAACCCAAGTTATGAATTGTTTCAATAATTATGCTTTTGGGGGAAAAAGGTTTGAATACTATTAGAATTAAAGATTAGACAGCCAACAAGTGAGGATGATGAGTTAACGGTGCAAGAAACACACCTTTTGGTCAATGTAATCAGCCAAGAAGCGAGCTTGAGCACGTCCATAAGTACAAGGTGGAAGCAGTGCAGGTGAAGCCCATGTCTCATCAATATAACTGACAATAACGGAGGACTCACAGAGTGGCTTTCCATTGTGCAAAAACACAGGCACCTTCTGGTAAATTGGGTTTGATTTCAGCAACAACTCACTCTTCCCACCAAACAAATCCTCCTCTCTTGATTCGAAGGTAACCCCCTTCTCACCCAACGCAATTTTTACCCTCATACAGAAAGGGCTGGCCCAGAAATCCAAAAGAACCACCTCCTCTCCCTTTGACATTTTTTTTTTTTTTTTGATGTTTGGGCGATGGAAGAATAATAAAGATGTAGCAATTTATATAGGAGATGGGGCCTCTTGATGAAGGGGTGACAATCTCAAAGCTTGAAGCATGTAACAAGGCTTTATTGTATTATCCTCCAATTAGAATCTAAAAACCAAAAAAGCCTTGTGATTTTCATTTGCCTAGCTAGGTGTTACTATGCTACTATTTAATTGTAACGGATAGATGTTTCTGCAGTAAATGCTCAGAGAAGTGGGGTGAGCAATAATCAAAGTGAATGGGAGTTTTTTCTTTTAATTTTAATCCGTTATGAATTCAAAATATAATAATATGAAATTTATATATTTAATAAGTAAATTTTATTATATATTTTATATATTTAATCTATAATAAATTATATGTAGACAAAAATTTTCCCAAATAAATGAATCAAATTAATTCATTGTTTTAGTAAAAAAGAATTTGATTATTAATTTAAATTAGTTAATAACTTTTAAAATTTTAATTTTAATTATTAATTTAATTACTTTTACGTTAATAAATGATTTAATTGAAAAAATTTTTAGTTAACAATATTAATTATGATTTTATTAATAATTCATATAATTTACAATATTTTTTTGTCAATAATATATAATATTTAATATTTTTATTAATAATATATAAATATAATAATATTTTATTAATAATTTTTATTTTTATGAAAATTTAAATTAATAAGCCATAATTTATAAAAAAAATATATAAAAAAATCGAATATAGTTTATTATAGGGAAGGAGTTAGTTTGAATGGAGTGATACTGCCTCAAAGTAATCACTTTAAATATCTAGGCTCTGTCATTCAAGTAGATGGGGGATGTGAGGAGGATGTTAGTCATAGGATTAAAGTTGGATGGTTGAAGTGGAGATGTGCCACGGGAGTTTTATGTGATCATAAGATTCCCAATAAATTGAAAGGGAAATTTTACCGTACAGCCATACGACCGGCTATGTTATATGGTAGTGAGTGTTAGGCACTGAAAGAGTCGTATGCATCTAAGATAAGAGTTGCAGAGATGAGAATGTTGAGGTGGATGAGTGGCCATACTAGACTAGATAAAGTCCGTAATGAGAGTATTAGAGAAAATGTATGAGTGGTTCCAATTGAAGATAAGTTGAGAGAAGGGAGATTGAGGTGGTTTGGTCATGTGAAGGGTAGACATGCGGAGGCTCCAGTTAGACAAGTAGAGCACATTAGGTTAGAGGATAGAAAGAAAAAAAGAGATATACCTAAATTGACTTGGAGGAGAATAGTACAATATAACCTAGAAGCATTACACATTTCGAAGGATTTAACTCAAAATCGTTCAGAGTGTAGAAAGCGAATTCATATAGCCGACCCCAAATTTTTGGGATAAAGACTTAGTTGAGTTGAGTAGTAAAATATTTTATTAATATAAAAAATTATTTTAATTAAAAATTTAATTTGATTCAAATATGTTCACTTAGTTGAATATTCACCCGTCTGTCAAAAAAGGTTTGTCGTCAACTAATTCTCAATAAATTATAAAAAAATAAAAATGCAGCTTTTTTTTTTAAATTTTGATTGCTCGTACTTGTGGTATCTTCTTCTCTTTTAAAATCTTATTTTTGTTGGTAAAAATAACGGATTGCTCTATTGTTATTTTCAGATTTTTTTTTTTCCATCATTAAGGAATTCATAAAAACACAAATATCAAAAAATTTTGCCGCCTATATATATTCTTCTTTCCCCCGTTCCAAGATCGCTTACCATCTTTCTCTCTTTCTCTTCGTCCTGCTACTGCTGCATCTGAGTAGTATAACCAAGCAGCCTGCATGTTTGTATTCCAATTATAAAGACGATGATGTTGATTACAGCGAAGCCTTAAAATAGCACAAAGAAGAAGACTCCTGGCAATTTTTCTTTCAAAATAGAAAACGTCATCTACGTAAATTTTCTGTACAATTTTATACATTGTACGGACGTTTTAAGATTGCAAATATTCGTCCACACACCCCAACAAAATAAATAAATAACTAAAATGCTACCTGTCCAAAGAATTTACTTGTGGAAATTTGAGACACACACAAATATGAAGAAAGTGCTCAGGATTCTTCAAATTATTCACTACCCAAGAGAAGGGTATCTCAAGTTTTGGTTCAATCCCTTGAATGCGGACAAGTTTAATTTCAGCAGCACCAGATGTGCAGGTAGACTCCACAGATTGACATGAAATTTCCCTTCCCTCTGCTGCCATTCTGTTGCTGCTCAAATCTTCAGACAATATTACTTGTTCATCTTCACCTTCTAATCTAAATGATTCCTCATCAATCAAGGATTTATCCACCAAAAATTCTGGCATAAGACTTTTCAGTGCATCATGTAGGGTGAAACATTTACCTACAGAACAAGATCAGGAGCAACATATAATCCAGAAGGAACTGAAGCAGGTCATCTCCTTTGCACGGCATATAGAAAATATTCATGATCATTATGAGTTTCTCATGGTAACCAGACAAGATAGATCAAACACACAAACATGCAAGACAAGTACAGGTTTTCACATCTTTTCACGACTTGCAATACACAATTAGATGTGACTTCCCACCATGTGAAGAAGCAACTCATCCCTGAAATGGGAAAATCACTATCATGGATAATTTGCGTAACTTTGATGGATAACAGTTCTTTAAAATGTTTCAGGTAAACTCTCAACTCACTAGACTCAAAATAATCCAAAATTTGATAGCAAACAACTGTTATGGGAAAGAAACCACTCAATAGCCCTTGAATTGTTCAATTTTTTTTTTATTTTTTATTTTTTTCCTATTGAGACCCTAATTGAAACTTTTATTCATTGTTGTTAGAACCAGACTAGACTGACCAATCTGAACGAAAACAGGACTAGCCACTGGTTCGGCTGAAGCTTAAAATTGCTTTTACAACTGAAGGAGTTAACTTGTCCAAACACCAGTTACCGAGCCGAATCCAAACGGGTAAATCAACTCGCATTAATAAAAATAATTACAAGGTCACATGCATAAGGCTCGAACCCACGCCTATGCAATTGTGAAATGGGCCATAACCAACTATGTTGCACATTCCTTGTGCCTCTCTCTCTCTCTCTCTCTCTCTCTCTCTCTCTCTCTCTCTCTCTCTCTCTCTCTCTCTCTCTCTCTCTCTCTCTCTCTCTATATATATATATATATATTATGACTTCAATAATTAATTAACTATGAAAATAATTTATTTTATATATAAATTTAAATTGTTAAATCACTTTTTATATTTTACAATTTTTTATATCATAAAATTATATAAAATTTTCTTTATTTACTGTGTTTTAAAATTTTTATGCATCAAATTTTATTTTTTATTGAAATAAATAATTTTATTATTTTGAAAATTTTATTTTAAGTACATATATTTTATAAAATATTAATATTTAAATATAAAATTTTAAATAAAAATTGAAATTATTGTTACATTGTTACATTATAACTAATTTTATTTTAACAATTATTTACAAAAATATCTAATTAATGAATGTAACAATGTATTATTAATTTTTTAAGATATTATTAGTTTATAATATATAATTAATAGTATATCGTTTAAACGCCAGCTCAATCCTAATTGAACTTTAAATCCCTAACCCTCTGCCTTCACTGGTTCAATCACTGGGCCGAGTTCAAAAACCTTGCATTTAAACCATTGAGATCTCCAAAATTGTAAAGTTGGTGCTGTCAATTACAATTCACAAGTCACCACAACCATAAGTAAAATGTATGACACACACCATTAACGCAAGTAGACACAATAATTGGTTGCTGATTAATCACTATATTATTTCTTTGTATATTCTGTATTCTGTATTCCTGTTTAGGATTTCTTATTTAGGATTTCTTCATAATTAGTAGAACACAATTATAGGAATCAATTGTATATATATACCCATGTACAGATTAATTGAAATTAAGGAGAATCATCTCTATCTACATGGTATCAGAGCAGGTCATCTATCTAGGGTGACTATTTGTTCTCACCACCCAGCTCAAGAGAGACCTTGGCCGCCGATCGGCCGTTTCGACTCCGATCAACATTTCCGACGTCGCCTTAACCACCTCATTCCACCACTATGTGTTATTGCCTAATCCAGTAGGCCATTAAAGGACTTCTGAGGTTTGGCTCTCAGATCCTATTTCGGTATTTGCTTGATTTGTGATTTTGAGTTATTTTGCTGCTGTAAGCACTTTGGATTAGCGTTTCGATTAGTTTTCTTTGTCTCAACAAATGGCAGACAATAAGAATGTTATTTCTGATGTAATTCCTGTGATGACTAAGATCACGGAACACAAACTTAATGGTTCAAATTACCTGGAGTGAAGTAAGACTGTTAGGGTCTATTTGCGTAGCATTGATAAGGATAATCACCTGACTAAAGATCCACCTACTGATGATAGACGACAAACTTGGCTAAGGGAGGATGTTCGGTTGTTTTTGCAGTTTCGGAACTCGATTCACAGTGAGGCAATTAGTTTAATTAATCATTGTGAATTTATTAAGGAATTGATGGATTACTTAGATTTTCTGTATTCTGATAAAAGGAATATCTCCCGTATTTATGATATTTGTAAGGCATTCTACCATGCTGAGAAAGAGGATAAGTCTCTCACGGCTTATTTTATGGATTTTAAACAGGTATATGAGGAACTTAATGTATTATTGACTTTTAGTCCTAATGTGAAAGTTCAGCAGGCCCAACGGGAGCAACTGACTATTATGAGTTTTCTTGCAGGCCTTCTTTTAGAGTATGAGACTGCTAAATCTCAGATTCTCTCCAGTTCTGAGATTTCCTCTTTGCATGAAACGTTCACATGGGTCCTTCGTACAGAGAGTACCCAATCTTCACAACTTGCCAGTAGTGCTCTTATTAGCCGTAATCCAAATGGACAATAGGGTAATAGAAGAGGAAGTAGAAGAAGAATTTCAGGCAACAGAAGTAATCAACGTAATGGAGAGGCTAGTTCTAATCAGAACTCAAGATGAGTCATTTGTTATTATTGCCATGAGTCTGGCCATACAAAATATAATTGTCCACAACTTCAGAGCAAAAATCAGCGATCATAGATGGCAAATATGGCAGCAGAGGATTCTACAGTATCTTCCTCTGAGAAAACTGTTTTAGTATCTACAGAGGATTTTGCACAGTTTTCCCAGTATCAGACATCTCTAAAGCCTACCAGTTCCCCTATCACTGTGATCGCTGAGTCAGGTAAATCCACTACATGCCTTGTGTCTTCCTCATCCAAAAAGGTTATTGATTCTGGTGCGACAGATCACATGACAGGTAATTCTAGTCTTCTATCTGGTTTTCAGTCTAATCTCACTTCCTCTACTGTTACTTTAGTTGATGGTTCTACTTTTTGTGTCATGGGTTCTGGAATTGCGAACCCGACTTCGTCAATTTCTTTGTCATCTATTTTGTGTCTACCAAAATTCTCTTTTAATCTATTTTCTGTTAGTAAATTTAATCGTACCTTAAATTGTTCTGTTTCCTTTTTTCCTGACCAGTGTTTGTTTCAGGATCTTACGACGAAGCAGATTATTGGTAGAGGACTTGAGTCAGGTGGTCTCTACATTCTGGAAAATCATGTACCACGGTCGCTTGTTTGCTCCAGTACCTTAGAACCTCTTGAAGTTCATTATAGATTAGGCCATCATTCTTTGTCTACCATAAAGAAGCTGTCTCCTTAGTTTCAGTCTTTATCACTACTAGAATGTAAGTCGTGTCAGTTTGCAAAACATCATTGTTTGCCTTCTGTGTCTAGAGTCAATAAACGGGCTTCATCCCCTTTTGAGTTAGTTCATTCTGATGTTTTGGGTCCTTATTCTATTACTTCTAAAACTGGATTTCGTTATTTTGTTACTTTTGTTGATGATTATTCTCTTGTTACCTGGTTATATTTAATGAAGAATCATTCTGAGTTGTTTTCTATCTTTTGTGCCTTTTGTAATGAAATCAAAACTCAATTTAATATTTATGTACGCATATTAAGAAGTGACAATGCCAAAGAATACTTTTTAGCACAATTTCAGTCTTATATGACACAAAATGATATTCTTCATCAGTCTTCCTGTGTGGATACCTCATCTCAAAATGGCGTGGCCGAAAGAAAAAATCGGCATCTTCTTGAAGAAACTCGTGCTCTTTTTTTTAGATGAAAATTCCTAAACACTTTTGGGCGGATGCAGTTTCTACGGCATGTTTTTTTATCAATCGTATGTCGTCTTCTGTCCTTAATGGAGATATTCCTTATACTGCTTTGTTTCCTATAAAATATTTGTTCCCTGTTGAACTCCTTATTTTTTGTTGCACATGTTTTGTGCGTGATGTTCGTCCACAGGTTACTAAATTGGATCCAAAGTCTCTCAAATGTGTTTTCCTTGAGTACTCCCAGCTCCATAAAGGGTACCGTTGTTTCTCTCATACTCTTAATCGTTATCTTGTTTCTGCAGATATCACATTTTTTGAGTCCACTCTATTTTTTTCTCAATCATCTGTGTATGAGAGTCAGGGGGAGGAGGATGATCTCTTAATATATACTGTCCAACCAATGTCCAGTCCTCTCCCACAGCCTGTTCCTTCTGTCTCTAGACCTACTCGACCTCCCGTTGTTCATGTTTATTCCAGAAGATTGGAGATTCCTGACTCAGATCCTCCACCAGCTACTTCGTTGGGAGATCCTGTACCTCATACTGATCATGATTCTGATTTAGACTTACCCATTGCTCTTCGTAAAGGTAAACGTTCATGTACTTACCCTATCTCTTCTTTTGTTTCTTATGATCAATTGTCTTCTTGTTCTCGGTGTTTTGTTACTTCTTTAGACTCTGTTCCTATCTCTAATATTGTTGGTGAGACACTATCTCATCCTTGCTGGTGTGCTGCTATGAAAGAGGAAATGGAGGCTTTAGATGCTAATGGTACATGGGAACTGTTGTCTTTGCCCACTGATAAGAAAGCTATTGGTTGCAAATGGGTATTTACAGTAAAGGTAAATCCTGATGGTTTTGTGGCTTGGTTAAAAGCACGCCTTATAGCAAAAGGATATGCTCAAACATATGGGATTGATTTACTCTAACAAATTTTCTCCTGTAGCTAAATTTACTTCTGTTCACTTGTTTATCTTTTTAGCAGCTACATATGATTGGACCCTGCACCAATTGGTTATCAAGAATACTTTCCTTCATGGTGATCTTCAGGAGGAGGTGTATATGGAGCAATCATCTAGGTTTGTTGCTCAGGGGGAGTTGAGTAAAGTTTGTAGGGTTCGAAAGTCTCTTTATGGCTTGAAACAAAGTCCTAGGGCCTGGTTTGGGAGATTCAGTGAAGCAATACAGGAATTTGGTATGCAAAAGAGTAAGTGTGATCACTCAGTATTTTATAGGCAATCTGAGGCTGGTCTAATTCTCCTGGTAGTTTATGTGGATGACATTGTCATCACTGGGAGTGACTCTGTAGGTATTTCATCTCTTAAAACCTTCTTCCAAACCCAGTTTCAGACCAAAGACTTGGGATTTTTAAAGTATTTCTTGGGTATTGAAGTTACGAGAAGTAAGAAGGGTATTTTCTTGTCTCAAAATATGTCATCGATCTATTGACAGAAACAGGAAAATTAGGTACTAAGCCTTGTAGTGCACCAATGACTCCAAATTTACAACTGTTAGCAGGGGATAGTGAGTTATTTGAAGATCCAGAGAGATATAGGAGATTAGTAGGAAAATTGAACTATCTTACAACCACTCGTCCTGACATTACTTATGCTGTTAGTGTGGTAAGTCAGTTTATGTCTTTCCCAACGGTTGCTCATTGGGAAGCCTTGGGGCAAATCTTGTGTTATCTGAAGGGCGCTCCAGGAAGAGGTTTGTTATATGGTAATAATGAGCATTTGAATGTTGAATGTTTTTCAGATGCCGACCGGGCTGGATCTAAGGTTGACAGGAGGTCAACTACTGGATATTGCGTTTTTGTTGGAAGAAATTTGGTGTCTTGGAGAAGCAAGAAGCAAAGTGTAATTTCTCGATCTAGTGCTGAATCCGAATACAGAGCCATGGCACAATCAATATGTGAGGTAATGTGGATACTTCAATTACTAGATGAGACAGGTTTTAAGACCTCCCTGCCTGCGAAATTGTGGTGTGATAATCAAGCTGCTCTCCATATTGCTTCTAATCCGGTGTTTCATGAGCGGACTAAACATATTGAAATTGATTATCACTTTGTTCGTGAAAAAATTCAACAACAAATCATCTCAACAGGACACATCAAAACTGAAGAGCAATTAGGAGATATTTTCACAAAAACTCTGAATGGAGCTAGAATTGACTACATTTGTAATAAGTTGGGCATGATTAATATCTATGCTCCAACTTGAGGGGGAGTGTTATGGAAAGTCAATTACTATATTATTTCTCTATATATTCTGTATACTGTATTCCTATTTAGGATTTCTTATTTAGGATTTCTTCCTAATTAGTAGAACACAATTATAGGAATCAATTGTATATATATACCCATGTACAGATTAATTGAATTTAAGGAGAATCATCTCTTTCTACACTGATTATCAAATTTATATAATAGTAAAACTGCAACTCTGAGTTACAACCAAAATCCATATCCAAAATTATTGAATTTCATTTTCCCATTTTACTTATTTCCATGTTGGCATTAAAGATATGATGCAATATTGGCAGAAAAATCAACTTAGGATACTTAGGAATTATATTTATTGTAAAATTAGGAAATTTAGATTTTTATTATTTAAGAAACTAGGTTTAGAGTTTATTATTTAAGAATTTTATTAGATTTAGGAAGTTTGAGTTTTAGTTTTCCTAATTTATTTAGGTTTAGTATTCCTAATTAGTTTCAATTAGGATTAGTTGATACACTATAAATACATATGTATAGGTATTTGATTATTAGTTTTGATTATTATGATTATTATTGAGATTGAATGAAGTTTTTGAGAATTTGCTTCCCTAGAAAATTTGTTTCTCTTTGTTCATGAGAATTTATTTCTCTTAATCCCTTTGTTCTCCTTGTTCTACATCAAGGTACTCTTCTAATAATTATTTTACTAACATGGACTTCTGCTTACTTCATTAACACTAATTTATTTGCCACCATTAAATTTAAAAAACGTACTTAATAACGCCTTATCAATGCGCTGGAGCGCTTGATAAAATATAAGTTTCAAATTGGAACTAAATAACAAAAATTCAAAAAAAAAAAAAATCCAGGCACTTCAATAGCTTTTCCCAAACATTAGCATGCTCATCTGAATTCACCATGCAGAATCATACATATAGTCAGTGTACAAACTAAATTTAATGACACAAACAATATAGTTATCCCTTTCTATCATATAATGATGCAATACATATAAAAAAAGGATTTAAAGTAATCAATGGAGAGAATAATTTGCAAACTTTTAGGAGGTATAGCTTACCTTCTTCTCTGTGAATCTCAATAGGCTGATTTATGTAAGAAATTTTGTCCCAACTATCAATTTTTGGCATATCTTCAAAATCTTCAAAATCCTCGCTAACACTCCAGATGTACAATCGAACTGGGATTTTACCTGACAAAACATCAACAACAAACACTTGATAAAGAGGAGGAGAAAAGTAGAATTTTATCCATCAATTTAAAAATTTATAATCAAGTATAAACAACTTTGCATTTTCCTTTTTGACTATCAATGAAAAATTAGAACATTTCAAATTCTAACCAAAAAAGACAATACTAATCATGGGTGGCTAAATCCCCCAAAAGAAGTGCGAGGTTTGAAGTGAAAATAAGTTTAAAATTAAGCATTCACATCATGTTAGGTTTGGTCTGTATAAACTGTTCCTTTAGTTCATAAATCTATATAGTAAATATCACTTTATGCATGTTCATATGCACTGAGAACTTTTCTGTTTCAAAAATCAAAACTGAACATACCATCCTATAATTGGCTGAAAATTAGCGGGTACCATCAAATATAAAATATGTTTCATGGCTTTTTATCTTTTAATTAGGTACCAAAGAAAATAGAAAGATAATTATTTCAGCTTCACAGAATCACAGTATTTCTTTCAGGCAAGTTTTATAGAAAGTAATATGGATCTTTCAAAAATGAAACAAATAAAATTTGTTTCATTTCTTTTTTCATCTTTTAATTGTGTACCACTAAAACAAAAAATTTTAGAAAGGTAGAATTTTTCAGCTTCAGATATTTCTTTTAGGCAAGTCTTATAGACAGTCAATATGGATCTTTCAGCATAAGCATTGTGCACGTCAGACATTACATGGTGAAGATGAATTGCCTTGGCTAAACACCATGATGAAATGATAAACAAAGGGATAATCAGTACATACTACATAGAATACTTGTATAGAGTACTTTATAGTCATCATTTGTAGAGTAAAAACCTGATCAAGACTGTTGAGTACTCTGCACAACAAAATGACACCTCGACTTCCTGATCTGTTTGTACTCACTAACACTACCTTATTGGGATCAAATAAAATAATCATGCTAGTTTAGGGCCCATCCACAAATCCCTAGACTTGTTCAACTTAAATCACCACATTATGTCATAGATATACATATTTTGCTTACCTGTCTTCATTTGCCCACCCATACCCACCTCACCAGTGGTCTTCCGAGATTTTTGTGAGCACAAATCTATTTTCAACGTATACTCATCCTCAACTATTCCAAATTTAAGCTTAGATGATGTGCGTAAGTATGCTTCCAAATTACCTGCCACAAAAATCAGCTCACAAGTGGGAACATGAGCAAGTTAAGGGAGCTACTTGAAATTTAGTGCTCATAACAAAAAAGTGAAATGTGGAAACTAGCAAGACAACTACTACCATTTGGAAAGAATAAGTAGAAAACATAAATAATGGAAATCAAAAACCAATTCAAATTCTACTCTTATCTTCCAAAAATTGTTAATAAGTTAGCGATGTTACATGTGCATGCCTGTCCACAAGATGGCACAAAAGAGATTTTTGCATGAGATTCAAGTAATTAAATACCTGCACACATGAAGATGTGCAATGGTTCTTTGTAGAAATATTTATATATCTAATAACAGCCTTTTCAACTGTGAATGTGGATAAAATACAGGAGCAGAATTCTACTGAAGCAAGGCATCAAGATTCCAATTACTAACAGAGAATTAAAAAAGCCTTCAAAGCTATAATGGGACTGATCAAAACATTAGAGCATCTATCCAATTTCACAACTTAAAAACAGAAATCCACGTAGATTATCCAATCCACTACCAAGTGAGTTCAAACCATTTAACTTAGCAATTATAAAAGAACACAATACCATGACTAAATATGCAGTCATGAAAATAAAAAAATTTAAAAAATGGTTATGTAATTTCATTTTTGGAAAGTTTAAAGCATTGACGCTGACATACCATTCATCACAGAGTGCCAGAGTTCCAACTGATCAAATTGAGACATATGCATAACATTCTTGCAATTTCCACTAATTATGTAATCTGCCTGTAGCATAATTGAATACAGTTAAGAAATCAATTTTAAAACATACAATTCTTATCCTACAGAACCTACACACTTCAAATAGAAATGAAACCAGTTGATCATCTAACAAAAGAATGGAGGACAAAGAAAGAAGAGACCATCCAAGCATATAATAAGATCAGTACCTAGCAAATTCAATTAAGCATTTAAGCTACATTTCCCTCAGTTTTAGATTTATCTTTGTGTCTTCAGAGTTCAGACATTAATGATTTAAGAGCTTCATGTTGAGAATTCTTTTCATATTGGCATTTTTTAGCCTTCATATGCCTTTGTCATGACATTCACATGTGTATTGTGTGAGAGAGAGAGAGATAGAGAGAGAGAGAGAGAGAGAGAGAGGAGAAGTGAGAAGGAGAAATAGAGCAAAGCCAAAACTCAAAATAAACTTCAAATACATAGAATATATATTCATTTATCCATATTAAGTGTGCATTGCAACTTGCATAATTAGATAAGAGATTTTGTGTTATATGAAATCTAATACAGTCCACTAAGTTCAATTTAAAAAATATGCAAACATGATCTAACCTCTTTCAATGAATTAATGAAGCTCCACTTTACAGAGTCTTCACCTTCACAAGGAATCAATAAATTATTTGGATATCCTCTGAAATGTACCTGAAAATAAAAATCCAAAAATAATCACTAAATATAAATATGTGTAATTACAACATAAAACAAATAGCCAACAGTTATCGCCAGTTCGCCACTAAATATATGTATTGTCACGAATTCTATATGCCATTTGTAGTCATTAACTAGGAAGAATATGAGAGAGAGAGAGAGAGAGAGAGAGAGAGAGAGAGAGAGAGAGAGAGAGAAGCAGGTTTCTGGTGGACCTGTGATATTAGTTAAATCAAGTTGTTTGCAAACCATCATTAATATTGTCAATAAGACACCTGATTAGAACATGAAGAAACAATCCATCCTGGATCCTGGTTTCTGTTGGTTGCGAAACAGCTACTTGTCAACAAGAGTGAGACTATAGGGTTCAGTAAGTGAATAATCCTCTCCAAACAATCAATATTACTTACACTACTTTTTTCAACCTACTCAGGTAGAACTACTTTTACATGTAGATTACAATGTCCCCAACCATATTAGTATATAAAAGCCATTTTAAAATTTAAAGAATTAAATCATGTACATTCTGTTGCATAAAGCATTCATTTAGAAGAAAGAGCTTAAGGCAATGGAGAATCAAGAATGCCTAAATGGAGAAGGGCAACTGGAGAAAAAAACCAAGACCAATTTTTCATGTCTTGACAAAAATACCTTGTCAATCAATAACTTTCAAGCATTGAAATTCTTTAACTCCCATATATATGTAATCTAATAATGGGATAATGGGATAGCGGATAGCTTTTCAAACCATCATAAACATACAAACACCATACCGTCAAATTCCAAGGCCTTTCCGGTTCAGCACACAGAAGATCAAAGAGAACTCCTGTTGGTATATACCTACAAGCAACAATCAATGAAACAAATTTCAGCCCACAAAAACATTACCCTTTTCAGAAAGATTAAAAAGGAAAGAATGAGAAACTCACCACTTGAGAGGCAAGCCTTTATAGTCAAACCAAACCGTGTCAACCCCAGGAGGAAGAGTAGCAGCAAAGTGAGGCTTTATCAAAGGAATAAGCAAAGGCAAGTACCCAATCCGTGGAGCTAAGATGAGAGCTGGAGGAGGAGGAGGAAGAGTCGTCACTTCGGACTCATTTAGATGTATCTGCAGAGGAATTGCACCTTCCCACACGTACTTTTGCGCCTCCATTCCTCTTCCCCAATACTCTAATTTCTCAGCTTCAAAGGTTATACATAGATATCCAGATCAATAAATCGATGAAAGGATCGGCGACAGGTCGACAAAGGAACGGTTGCCGGAGAAGAACTGAGGCTCAGGTCAAGTGTCACGGTCTGCAACAAAACGGTGAAGACGACGGAATTGCAGTCGCCGATGAAATCCCAACTCTTGCACGAGAATTGAGTCCAACTAGACGCTGCTGCGTCTGCAATAAGGGAAGGAAAACCAAATTACAACGTTCGGTGATTTTTTTTAATTATTTTATTATAATTATTATAAATAAAATAAAATAAATCTTTTTTTTTAACTTAAAATCCCATAATTAAGATTACAGTAAAAATATAATATAGTAAACAAATAAATTAATCATATAAAAGCCAAAATAAAAATGCCTAGATCGCCGTTTTCCCGTTCCCGTCAATCCATGCCACATAATAGTGCCTTCATTTATAATCCCAGTACCAAACCAGGCCCCCATTTGTTGACCCCTCAACCCTACATTGAATTCTATTCTATGTTCAATTCTACCAGGAAACCTTTCTTCTCCCTCAAGATCTTACTCATGATGTGAGATTGTGTGTGTTCTTTCTCTCGGTTCTTTAGAGGAAAGAAAATTCATGTTGGGAGGCGTGCAATTTCAGCAGATAATTGAAAGAAAATGCGCCAGTATGCGAGTTTTATTTGGGCTCCTTATGTGGTAAATTTAACAGATTTTCATGATGGGTTTTTAAGCACAAAAGAAGTTACTCTGATGTTTTGGTAATGGAAGCAGGGCTATGGCATATGCTTCACATCACAAGTGCATCGGGTTCTGGTGTTGCATTGAAATATATGAGGAGTTCCGTGGCATCGTTGTTACCATTTTCACCGGAATTGAGTGTGGATGGGCCTGTTTCAGGTTCTGTACTGTTAGATCACACTTGTTTTGGCTTGACTTGACTTGCTAATGTTGATTAATGGGATGTTGAAACACAGAGGTAAAGAGGGAGAAGATGAGTGATGAAATGTGGCATTCTTATGATCTGAGCATTGCGTAATGAGTTATGGTAGGCTGGGAGTGTGACACAGATATTGTGGCCCATTCTACTTGCTGGACATTCAATCACTGAGTTGGAATTGTGGGCCTATGTGTCCTATTGATGGAATTACATTATTTTGATGAAGATGGTGCTGTTTGTAAAGCTGATTTTCAGATTTCGTTAAATGCATTGCTTATTAATCTCATTCTCAGCAGAAGCTTGAAGTTGGGCAGTTTCAGATTTTTATTGAACTTGGACACTCACATTTCGAAGACATGAAAGGCTTATCCCACTGTTCTGGAGCTTTTGGCTCACATGGGAGGCTGAATTAAGATTTGTACGAATATAGCCTAGAATTACTAAACTCCACTCTTCAATTAGTTGCTGAAATGTAAATTACAGGTCATGGACATGGCCATACCCTAGAATACAATGTTAATAAGTTAAATAAACAAATAGTGCAAAGCAATTAAAGCATGCGAAGGAGTATGATGTCAATTGGACCACTTAAAACTATTTCTATGCTAAAAATTGAGAACTAAAAGAGGTATCCTAATATACATAAAGTCGCATAGGTTTATGGAGATTGGAGTGTGACAAAATAAAAGGGCAAGGACAAGAGACTGAAAAGAGATAGCTTCAAGCTAAGATCCATACTCCATTCCCCATTTCAGTTGAAAATGAGTTTGGTTTAGGCTAAAGATATGGTAGATGGAATAAAGGTCAAGGATGGAGTGTGCAAGAGATGCGTTTTGGTGGACACTAATTAAGGCCCGTGATTTAGCGAAGTTGCAGTGCTGGACTGCAAGAGGTGGATTACTTTTCTTTTAAGGATTGTCTCTTTATAATTTTTATTTGACAAAATTGTTCCTGATCTTGAATTTGGTGAAAAGTGGATGAATGCATAAGATTGTTAATGGGAGAGACGGTGGCTTTTTTCTGGTCCTTTCATGTTATTATTCTAACTGCTGGAGTGGAATAATAATCTTTGGGTGACAATAGAGGCATTGTCCTCGAAATGGTGCTATTTTATTATATTTACAAGGTTACAAAGATGGAAAGGAAATTATTTATTATTCAACATTACAAATTTGTTCAATCTTTTAGTGGTCCACATAAGATAATCAAGGCTCTATATAGTATATAAACTAATTGGAGATAAAAGAGGAGGAAAATTTTACCAATGGAAACATTAAGCCTTATTTGCCTTACTAGTAGCACAAATTTCTAAGCAGCACTACTTTCAGATATTGTACAAAGGCCGGGACTGAGGAATTTACAGTTTGGAACAAGGAAAAGAATATAAAGTAATACAAAGCTAATTCCAAGGACCAAAAAGAAAATTCCAAAAAAGAAACAAAAAGGCAAGGATATATGATGCATACAAGAAAGAAAAGAGTGTAATTAAGGATCTAAACAGTTGAAGATAAAATGCTAAATGACTAAAGTTGCATAAGACGGCTACTTTAAAGCTCCATTCTTCCTTCCTCCTCAATCGAGTTGCAAAAGACAAGTCCATCAACTAGAATGTTCCCAGGTCAGTTCCTCAACCAGTTAGAAAACATCTCTGTTCTCTTGGGGATGTTCCATGAAGTCGAGGCCTTGCTGCTATAAGCAAAGGCGGATTCTTTGCTCTTCCCTCTCTTCACCTGTTATTGTTGACGAACGGCTGTCTCTTTCTGCCGTACGTTTTTTATATGGCACAAACCCTTTCATATACTTACTTGAAGAAGCTGATTTCTCACTTGTTTTCAGCTCAAGAACCCGGTACTGCCGACTCTGGGTCTCGCCATCTACATTTTTATCCACATTCTCCCCCTCATTTACTGATCCAGAGTTAGAACGAGTCCAGGATCCTTCCTTATGAATTTCTTTATCTTGGATTTCTTCACCATTAGAATCCAAATGTAATTTCACAGGCTCCTGCCCGTGAGAAGGAAATGGTATATCTCCACAAAAAGCATACAATGGGAGGGGAGTAGCAGAGCCAGCCCCTGTTGAATTGGACTTCTCCTTTTGGAATTGCTGGTAATAAAGTGTCCCAGGAAGCCCATGTGTTGACAAATGACTCCAAGCGCATTCCCTATTCTCATGTTGCAGTTCTGTGGCCATAAAGTCCCAGGGCAGTGGTTGCACATGTTTTCCATCATTCGTGTCTAATGGCGGTAATTTAGAATTCCCTATGGTTGGAGAAGATGGTCTGTGGCATTCAGTGACCAGTACAGTTCTTCCAAAGAGCTTGAGACTCCGAGTAGATGTTTCCCTCATTAGAACATCTTCAGAGAAGACATTTTCTATGGGAAATAAGTTGAGTTTCTGGACCAGCAGGCAAACGAAAAGAATATTTAAAATGACTGAACAGCCCTTGTTTAGATTATATTAGAAGCAGACAACTAAATGGATAATTAAAAGATGTAGCTGCTACCTTGGGGGATTGCTCGTCAAGAGCTGCAGCAGTTATTGTGGCTGGAGATGGGCAGCCATGATCTGCAGGTGTCAAGTTGGGTTCATAAATTGTGAAGTCAGCAGGATGAGAACCGCCAGCACATGAAACTGGTGATAAACTACTGTTTGGTGTATTTGAATCAATTGAACCAAAAGCATCTGAACCAACTGCAGACAATACTGATGTTGGAGATTGGTTTTCTTGTTCTGAAATTGAAAAGTTTGGGGATGAAGACTGCAGTGGCTGCTCTGGAATTGAGGGTTCTTTATTAAGTGGATGCGCCATTTTGCGGGGGTAGGGATGCATAGGTTTTCGCTTTGGTCTAGGAGGGGGAATTTCTACAGGTTCTACTAAACTCGTGTTGTTGCCAGTTGCCTCTCTCACAACCTATGACAAACACAAACTTTGAGTATGAACCCTATATGAACATGACAAGTGAACCCTTTTAACAAGGTTTACACACCTTGGGGTCACGAAAAAACTCCACCTTACTTTAATAGAGGGCATATAGATATTATGGTAGAGAATGGATACTGGAATAAGAGCAGTAAACCTTAGAGAAGAATTTCTGAGCATGGCTTCTAATCTGAACTGCAGTCTTGGTGCCTACATGCTCTGTCAAAAAAAAAAAAAAAAGGAGTAATTCAATACTCATGGTTTGGGAAAGAAATGTGCACAAGAAATAAAGTTTCTGGCCCAACTAATACCTTCAATCCGTCTCCAAGCTCGACCATAAAGTTTTAAGGCTTCAAGGAACTTCTTATGCTCATCTTCCGTCCATCTTTCTCTTTGTTTCGTGATTGTGTATGGTTTCCTCACCTAATAAAAGATGATTAGAAAGGATGTTAACTGGATATTCAGATCACCATCCACTAGACAGAAGCAGAACCCAAGGTTGTGTTAGGAATAAAACCTTGGGAGAGTAGTCATTCCCACAAGTAAACTGGTCTTTAAGCTGGGTGGCGGTTACTGTATGCAGGCCACCATTCAATAAAATTCCATTGCCTGCTGGGAGAGACGCATTAGATAGAGTCCCTCCACACTGATCCTATTATCACAAAGCGATAACCATGTTAGGAAAACTGCATCCCCACTTGTGGTCACAAAATTCTTCTATTTACTTATGGATCGAAGCCCTTTAGCAGTTTGATAAATATATTAATGCACAAAACTGATGGTAATTACATATCCACTGAATCCATAAATAAAGAAGCTTAACAAATCAGTAGTTAACAATATCATATGATCATATTCAAGTTTCCAAAAATCAAGACCAGATACAACCACAACGTTCAATTACATGCAAGGCAAGTGGTCACCAAAAATAAAACCCACCACCCATTTTTATTTCACATTGCAAAAAAAAAAAATACAGCAACAGGAAATTTATTGCAAGCTATATAGATGGAGAAAACAACTAAATCTCAAGAAGAAAGCATGATCAATGGTTCTGCTTTAAAAAAGGAATTCTTCTTAGCAAGTCATAAAAGTTGTTACCAATAGTATTATCAAGTTTCTCATCCTACCTTTGGATTGTATCATCAAGTTTGATCCATTTTATTTACTTCCAGTCTAATTAGTTGTTTAATTGCCTTTCAAACAGGTCATAAAACCCACAGAACTAAGGAAATAAAATTAAAATAGAAAATAATAGTGAATAATATGTACCTGAACAGTCATAGCAGCACAGACCACCAATCCTCCTACCATGCACAAGATCTCCTTTTCCAACTAACAAAATTTTCCTTGGCTTATCCCTTTCAGGGCTACAAGTGATATCAAACTTTCTTCTCTATCTTCCTTCACGACCATAGCTAAACAAAATAGTCATAAAAATTTTCCAAGCTTCCAATAAACACCACCACCAGAAAAATTCCTCTTTCTTCACTTCCTTCTCCTCCAAATCAATCAAATTCGCTACAGTACTTAAGACCCCCTGATCCAAACAAACAATAAAAATCATAAAAAAAGAACAAAAAATTGAACTTTTCCCTTTAGCTCCAATTAATTTCCCGATCAAAAAAAAAATTCAGAGATAACAGTTACCAATCACCTGAGAAACTCGTAATCCTCAAACTTTCCGTGCAAATCTCGCCGGAAAACCGCTTCTGATCCTGATAAGAAGTGAAACCAGAGAAACAGATACAGAAGAATAGCACGAAGCAGCAGAATAAGAAGAAGAAGAAGAAAGGAAGTGAAGCTGAGAGAAAGAAGAGAGGAACTGCGAGCAGAGGAAGAAACAGAAGGAGAAGAAAGAGAGTAATGGGAAACAAGGATCAGTCTATTTGGCTGGTGAGGATAAAAAAAAGGGCGAGCCGAGGAAGCCACGTCAGAGGCTCATATTTATTTTAAATTAAAAATTCGAAGAATGCTCGAGAATTCAATGGAATCTTGTGGCTCACGTCGAAAGAAACCCCGACACGTGGAGTTTGTTTGTCTGTGTCCTTCCGCTTTTTATTACGCTGCGTGTTTAATTCGGTGGGAGAAATTGAGCGACTACCGGATATATATTTTTCTACGCTACATTCATACTCGCAGCTTCTCTTCTGCTCTGCTTCAGTAGCCACTATCTTATCGCCACGTTGCAAAAATCGAAATCTTTTTCTTTTCCTATATTTATTTTTTTGTGAACCATTTTTTTTGCTACAGTAAAAAGAACGCAGTGAAACAGTAATTCTTAGCTTACTCCGGATGACCACGGATAAAATATTTTCCGACATTTGACACGATTTAATTTTATTCCAAACTATTAATAAAAATATTTATTAAACATAAAAATATATAATTTTTTATAATTTTATTTAAAACTTTGAAACATTAGTAAAAATATAAGAAGCTAACGGATTTAACCTTTTGTTTTATGTAAGTGCGTGCATATGTGTGCACATGTAACCAAAAATCAAAGGAAACGAAGGTTAGGCTTGGGCAGCGCACGGCCACTGTGATTGGTCTAAGCGCGAGTAGGCATGTGAGGCCTATTTCGAGTACCGAATGGTAGATAATTATTAATATCACAAAATATTATGATATTTATGTGACAGGGAGAAAACCTAAAATATCATCCGCCACTAAAATAAGGATAAAAAAACAGCAGCGAAAGGGCTTTTTTTTTAAAATAATTATTTTCGATAAATTTTGGGAAAAGAGATTTTCAGGTGACTTTCTATGCACTTTTAGCCACGTCATCAGCACTGGCAGCCCGCACTTAGGAACGCAGCCACGTGCACTTTCCGTATACATGAGAGAAAGGATATGGATGGTTGTAGGCCACTCGTTTCTAGTTGGAACTCTGTTTGTTTTTTTTTTTTTTTTAATTCCGAAAAATTATAAGCCACATATTTCTCCATGTTTAGGTTTCTGGCGGTGAAAATGATTTGGTGAGTGCGACCTTATTCTACTATTCTGATCCCTTTTCCCTTATCCAATTGACTGATGTATTTTATTTGGGAGATTTTTTTTTTCAAATTGCATTTAAACACTGTTGTATGTTAATTATGATTAACATTATTAAAATTTAAAGCTTGAAATTTCAAAAAAGTGTTAATTTAGATCTCCCCTGGAAATTGTTATTTTCCGATTATTATTATTATTATTATTAGAAAGAAACAAGGGAAATGTTTATACAGAAGAAGAAAACATAAAATTCTGGTAAAGAAAAGAAAAAGGAAGAGAGGGTACAATAAAGCGATTTTAGGCGGAGCCAGGTGGCCAACAACATGGAAACATTGAAAGGAGAGGCCCAAGATCTTTCCCGTGATATTTATCTTTCATTCTCAACTCATCACCACGCATTATCATTTCCAATGCCCTAACCACTTCAACCGAATTCTATTATTTCATAGTGTTTCAATTTAAAATAATTTTCATTATATATTTAATAAAATAAATTTCATTATTTATTTAAATTTTATAATAAATGAGTTTTATTCCATTAATTTGTAAAATATAAAATCTAAATTTCAATCGCAATAAAGAAATTAATAACAACATAATTTCTTAACTTCAGTTTAGAATATAAGCCAAGGTGGAGCAAGGCTTACAGGAAAGGGTTTTTTTCTTATAAAAAATAATAACAATAAATATATTAAATGGCTCTTAACTATTTTTTTAAAATAAATATAACATTTTAGTATTTTTGACATTTACATAAATTATTAAAATTCTTAGTTTTAGTGATTAATTTTATTAATTTATCTCTATTTTTTTTTAATTTTTAAATAATAATTTATCAAATTTAATATTTAAAATTAATTCTACCATAAAATATGAAAATATATTAAAAATTAGAGTAAAAAAATAATTTTTTATATTCTACAGGATCTTCAATCCAATAAACCATCAGTTCACCCTGATCGGCCCACTAAAGATAAAGCGCTCTTAACAAATATTTTATCAATCAACAAGAAAAAAACTAATCTTTTGTAGTGTAAAAATATATCTTTATTTTGTTATTCTTATATAGTTAAAAAAATTTTGTTTACTATTTATTTTAATAATTACAAATTATTATTTTAAATCTTAATTAATTTAAAATTATATCTACACACTTAAACTCTTAAAACTTTAAGTGTAGTTTCTCTATAACATTTTTAACTCTTTCACTTTTATATTCAAAATTAAATTTATTATAAATTTACTTATAAATTATTTTTGTAAATTAAAGTATTGACGCACTTTTTGTTAATATAATAATAATAATAATAATAATAATAATAATAAATTATTAAAATATTTTATATCATATTATCTTATGCTGAAAATTAGTTAAAATTTGGTATATTAATTTTGGATTGTAAATTCTATACTTCGGATTTGATCTCTTCCATTTTCCCCTCTTGAATAAAAGCAATATCCCAATATTAATTTAGTATATATTAAAACTTATGTTTTTAAGTTTTTTCTCGTTAATGAGTAATTAAACTACTTTTTTCTCATTATAATTGTTTATTCCATGTAATTCAAAATCTGTAACATAGAATTTCTTTTCTTTTTTTTTATGAGTAGAGAATAATGACTAAAAGAATAAGGAAGCCATAAAAAAATTAAAGATGACACCGGATCAAGTATTTATAGCTACTGGATTAAATTCTAACAAGATGAATTTTAGTGATATAAAATTGAATTTATAAAAAAATTTAATGAATAATATTTGTGATTGATTTGAATTTTTGTTATTAAACTTTATTTATATAAATATTTAATTAAATATAAAATATATATTTTTATTATAATATTTAAAATTTTATACATTATATTTTAAATAAATAAAATTTAAATATTTTATAAAATTATTAATTTTTTAAAATATAAAAAATATTAATAAAATTTTTATATAAATTATTAATTAAAATATAGAAAATTAAGTAAATTTTAATATTTTTAAATAATAATGGAATTTATAATAAATTTATATATTAAAAAATACTAATTAAATTGTATTTGAGTACTTGATTTTGATGGGTGTCCCATGTGCTGCCATCACTGCTCACCAAGGAAAAAGGGCCTGAAAGATGGAAAAGCAAAGAGGAAAGAAAGACGGAAAGGACATTAATCAACATATGATAAGTCAGGAAAATAATCAAAAGATTAAGGTTTTCCTGATATTTAAATTAAAATCAACAATTTTTTATACGAATTAAAATTTTTGAATCGTACCGTTACTATGTTATAATATTTTAAATTAAAAAAAATGAAATTTAACATAAATAATGAGATTTAATTTTGAAATTTTATTATATTTTAATTATTACTGTGCGAGAATCAAATTGACTTTAAAAAAAAAAATTTAAAAAGTGTTAAAATTATGGTTTTTGCCAGCTTAGCACAGTAGCTAGATAGATCTGTCTAGGTTAGTGTATTTGTAAGTTTGGCGATTGGGTATTGGGTGGGTGGCATAGAGGTGGGTCCTTCTCTGTCCGTGCTAATGATGTGATTTACGTATCGTCAATCCTCTTGAATTTGTGGCTCTCATTCCTTATTTTTTGTTGTGATTGCCATTATTTCTATTATGATTTTGACTTTTTTTTTTCATTATTATTTTTTTATTTTTAGTTGAGCTACGTGTTCCATCTTGAGATTATTATATCGTCAGCAATGACCACTTGCTTTTCTTTCGATTCATTAGCTATTTTTTTTTTTTTTTAATAACAACTGTCTTCAATTAACTCTAGTACTACTATAGTGTAGAATCAATCGATTCCATATTAAATTTAACTAAATTAATCAAAATATAAAATTATAAAAATTAAATTGAATAAAAAAAATTTGAGTTGAAAGTAGTTGATTTGGTTCCCTCTTATCAATTTTAGAAGTTACAGTAACAATGCAAAAACTCAGATATCATAATTAGACAAACACAATTACACTTAAATTTTCAGCTGGGCAATGACATAATATATATATATATATATATATATATATATGTAGCCGTTGAGATTGTAATTTTTTTTTTTAATTTTTATTGGTAAAGAGGTGAGCTGAAAGGTAGGCGAGACATCAAATAAGGCAAGAAAAACAACGAAAAATATTTGATGAGATGCATAACGACAGAGAATCAACGAGATGAGTCAAAATAGAGCAGTGAGAAGGCACAAAAGCAATACGAGGGCACTTGGCTGTCAAGCAGAGACGAAAAGAGATGCGGGTGGAGTTGGGGTTGTGCTGTCAAGGAGATGCACAAAATTGAAGAGAGAGAGAGAGAGATTCTCCTTAAATAATAGGGTCTGTTTTTAAGTTCTTTAGGTTTAATTCTTATTACGGTGCAAGGAATAATGGGCTGGCTTGGAAATGCTGCATTGAGGTGAGCATTATTAGGTTTAAGCTAAATAAACTAACAAAATTAATTTCTGATAAAAAAAACTGACAAAATTAATTTAATTTAATAATTTAGGTTGGTTTTAGTTTTTATAATTTTAATTATTTTCGATTTGATTTGAGAAAAAAATATAGTAAAATTAAATCAATTTGAATTAGGTGAAAATTGGGTCTAAATTAATGGCAAAAAAATTATGAAATTGGGTGAAAAATTATATCCAAATTAAGGTAAAAATTATGTTCAAATAAAAAAGCTATTAAAAGTCTAAACTGATTAGTTTGATTTAGTTCGATTTTCTTATCATTACAATGAAATTTTGTTTATAATATTTGTAAATTTAATTTAGGGATGCAATTGATAGGGGTACTCACAATAATTATTTTATTCGAATATAATTAATATTTAAAAACTCGAACCTGTTTAAAATTTATTATTAACTACCCGTCCTAAATCTTATTATTATTATTATTACACAGAAAATATTAGAATCCATTTAAGTTTATATATTTTAATTAATAATTTATATAAAAATTATTTTTATTAATAATTTATATTTTAAAAATTTAATAATTTTATAAAATATTTCAATTTTACTTTACATAAACTAAATTATATAAAAAGTAATAAATATTATTATAAAAATGTATTTTATATTTAATTAAATATTTATATAAATATGTTTGAATAACGGATACCTAACATGTAAATTTTGAATCCATAATGAATATTAAATTTCAAAAATGAATTCTTTCCAAACCTGATTATATACTATCTAAACTTATTATATTAAAATTCAGTTAGATCGTGTACCTATAAAAATTTGACCCGTTGACATTTCTAATTCAATTTTGACAATTCGATTCGGTTTGAAATAAATGATCCGCTCTAATAGCATAGATGGCATGAGAGATATAAAAGAACAAAATTGTATGCATTTGATTCAGTTTTTAGTAAAAAAAATTGAATTGAATAAAAATTAAAATTTTCTAAAATTTTAATTACACTGATTATTGTAAAAAAAATCAAATAAAAAAAAATAAATCAGATCAATTTGGTTTTATTTTTTCATTAAAACTATTTAATGCACACTCCTTATAAATATCATTGGAGTGCTCATTGCTATTCATTTTACTGGCTCTCTCCTGTTCATAATTAAATATGAAAAATATTTGCCAACCTTGTACTAAAATAAAATAATATGCTGATCATTTATGTCGGATTTAAGTATTCATAGGAAAACATAACTTATCATTATATATATATATATATATATATATATATATATATATATATACGATCTAAAAATTAAATTCTATTGGGTCTGAAGGCGCAATGGATCGGTTTGGTTGTGTTATATTCCTTTAGAAATGGTTTTGTAATTTTGAGGCCCAATTCTTTGGACTTGTTCACAGTTAAGATGGGCCTCCTTCAATTCAAGGGGAAGGGGAGATCCTATTAAATACAATTCCAAAGCTTCTGGAATTAGAAAGATGCTGTCCGTGGCCTCTTTTCTTATAATTCTATTTTGGATATTTCAGAATTTCTTAAATGAAATAGACGGTATTTATTTATTTATTTTTCCTTAGCATTAGAGTATTTTCAAATGAACTTTTGGTTTTAGTATCCAAAATTTTCTTATCTAAATCAAAATTATCATTCACTTATTAAATATATATAAATTTAAATTTCTCATAAATTTAATTTAAATAAAATTTTTTTATAATATTTTCTTAACATCGATCAAATGCTAATTTTTATAATTTTATTTATATATATGTATTTTTTTTTTCTGTCATTGGAGAATTGGCATTATTCTATAAATTACATTTAGTGGGAGTAATAGATATATATAAAACAAAAATATCGCAAGGGAAGAAAATCTGAAACAAAGGCAAGAGGGTTTACATTTTTTCAGCGGACTGAGCTCAGCCTGAAAAAAAAGTGGGACGTGTCGCCCATTGCGTAAAAAGAGCGCCCCTCCCTCCTTTTCTTTTGCTTTCCATGGGCCAAGCGTTTACCTTCATGATAGTTCTTCTTACATATTCTCTTCCCTCGCTCCCTCACTCACGCATCCACAGTTCTTTATAAAATCCCATGATCCAATCCAATCCCTGACCACACCCTTTCCCTCTCGCAGCTCTTTAATCCCATTTCCCATCTCCGTTTTTTCGTCTCTTTCTTCCATCATTTACATCTTGTACTTCTAAACCAAGCATTATCTCTCTGCTTTTCCCGGGTAGACATATGCCATATCACCTCTATATGTATATTTTATCATATTTTTCTTTTATTTCCTTTCTATAGTAAACACTTACTCTTCCGCTTTCTTTCTATCTGTCTAGATCGGTGCTCTAGTCCAACTCATCAATGGCCGTTGCCACCGATAAGCTCACTCCCCTCAAGTCTGCTGTTGCTGGACTCAATCAAATCAGGTTTCCTATTCTTTATCTTTGCTTTGGTTTTGGTTGCGTTAATGTTGGATTTTATGTTGAAGCTTTAGGTCCTCGATCTAATTTTGATTTTGGTTTTTGTAGTGACAGTGAGAAAAATGGATTTATTAGCCTCGTTTCTCGATATCTCAGGTGATTCTAATTCATATATCTGGTTTCTTCTATCTAGTCTTTAGCTCTCTGTTGATCAATAACTTCAGTAAATGTATAAATGATGATATGAGATCTCAGATTCAACGTTTTAAGATGTGTAATGTTACTAATTATTCTTGTTTTGCTGTGATGTTGACTAAAAAGTGGGGAAGCGCAACAAGTGGAATGGAGCAAGATTCAAACACCTACTGATGAAGTAGTGGTTCCTTATGACAGCTTGGCGCCTATTCCTGATGGTAATGGTCTATAATTCTATGTCAAAACCAGTATGCATGCAATATCTTTCAATATTGTGGGTTTTGTTTTTCTTTTGTATTTCCTAAAGGATGATGAAGAGTCATCTGGGTTGTTGCAGATCCCGCTGAAACAAAGAAACTTTTGGACAAACTCGTTGTTTTAAAGCTTAATGGAGGATTGGGGACAACAATGGGCTGCACTGGACCTAAGTATTGCATCCTTGTTCACATTGTTTGATTTATTTTGTTTCTCATTCGTAATCATTGTTAATCTATGTAATTTTCTTTTCGGTTATGCAGGTCTGTCATTGAAGTTCGTAATGGATTGACTTTCCTTGACCTTATTGTCATCCAGATTGAGGTTTTTGTTTTTTAGTTTTTTTTTTCTTCAGCTTTGATTTTCTTTCTTTCTTTCTTTTATGGGGTTGTTTCATCCTTTCCTGCGACTGACTTTGGGGTTACTGTAGAATCTGAATTCCAAATATGGGTGCAACGTTCCCTTGCTTCTAATGAACTCCTTCAACACTCATGATGATACACAGAAGGTGCTTATTGTGATCTTTACATCAGTTCTCGTCATTTTTTTTTCCTGAGTAGACGAAATCTTAAACTAACTAAATCTTTTTCAACTTAGATTATAGAGAAGTACTCAAAATCAAACGTTGAGATTCATACTTTTAATCAGGTATTTAATGCTACTGCTTGATCATGTTACTGAAAACATAGAAAAGCATAGATTCATCACTTTCTCTCTTGGATGTATGCAGAGCCAGTATCCTCGTCTGGTTGTTGAGGATTTTACTCCATTGCCAAGCAAAGGGCAGACTGGCAAGGATGGATGGTATATTCTATATGTTTACCGTTCAGACTATAAAATTTATAATCAATGACTTCACAGTATTTGATTTTGCTGTTTTGTGAACATATAGTAGTTGTTTATTCTATCTATCAATCAGATCCTTTATGAGGCAAATTTTTTGAAATTCTTTTTTGATGAATGAAGTGTATATCTGTGTGGTGTTGTGTATAACTTTTTGTACAACATAAAGTCATAAACTAGCTAATTATCTGTTTAACATAAAGTCATAAACTAGCTAATTATCTGTTTTTTATTCCATTTCCTATAGAACTCAAAAGAATCCATTTTGACCTAAATTTATGTTAACAAAGATGAGAGGCCTGCTTCTACAAAATGGAATGAAAAGCTCTTCTATTAACTTGTGATTTAGAGTCCTTGAACCTCCATATCCTATTTCATTCTCACTACTAAAGTTTCATTTAAGGGGGCCGTTAAAGCTTTGAACAAGTTAATTTAGCATTACTATGAACTCGGGGTTTTCTAAACATTTACCTAATAATTTTCACTTTGATTAATATATATTCCTCAAATTCACTTTCTGTGGAGTAATGGAAGGTTAATTGGATGCTAAGTTACTTTATATATATATATATATATATTTATATATATATATATATATTTGTTGGTGACATGCCTACCATACTAGCTACTTGAGAAGCTTTGCGATAATTGTAGCATAGCTTAATTTGTGGATCTTGTGGAGCACTACCAACTGAAAAATTTATTGAACCTTGCAAATCATGTGTAAAATCTTACTTCTGACTCATCTGTATTTTAGTTGTTAGCTATTCTGCATAAAGGTTTTTGCGGTAGATGGCATCTAATCTTCTTATGTTCTAGATTATTGTTCTGAAAAGTTATTTTTTTTAGTGGAATTCTTTTAGTGCTCAAGATGATTGCATGCATGTGAAGGTATCCTCCTGGACATGGTGATGTGTTCCCATCCTTGAAGAACAGTGGCAAGCTTGATTCTTTCTTATTACAGGTTGGTCCTTTGATGCAGCTCTTTATTTACCCTTTGATGTTATGAAGTAATTTTTCCTCAAGCATGCCTATACCTTTTACTTATTTGTTTACTTCCCTTTACAGGGCAAGGAGTATGTATTTGTTGCCAACTCAGATAACCTTGGTGCTATTGTTGATTTGAGTATCCTGCTTTTAGATCTCAAATTTCCTTCAGTTCTGGCCTTAAGTTATCCATTTACTGGTCTTAATGATGAAATGTTTGAATTGAAGTATTTTAAGCAATTGTTCTTGACTTAGTGCTACAGAAATCCTAAATCATCTGATCAGAAACAAGAATGAGTACTGCATGGAGGTACAGAAATATGAATTTAGCCAATCGATTCCATTTATGTCTTCAAATATGTTCTCTTACATTTTCATTCTTTTGTAGGTAACACCCAAAACCCTGGCTGATGTAAAGGGTGGTACTCTCATCTCTTATGAAGGGAAGGTTCAGGTATATATGCTGCAACATGTTTTTCTTTTGACAGCAATGAGCATAAATTCACCAAAAATCATATTATGGTACACTAAGCATTGTTAATCAAATGCTGGTGTCAGAAGTACTGCTTTACCATGCAAAGTTCTTGATGTTTCAATTGCATACTCTTGATTTGATGTGTCCTAGAAATTCTTTTTACTTCTTGCTCTTCACTTCTTACTTATCCCTGCTCCTTCTTCCCCCCTGCCTCTGCCACCACGCGCCCCCACCCCTGGGCTCTCTCTGCACCACCTCTGAATAAAATAACCTTTGCATTGACTAATTTTGTTACCTTGGTTATGTGATGCAGCTATTAGAGATTGCACAAGTCCCTGATGAGCATGTAAGTCATGATACTGTCCTTATATATATATATATATATATATATATATATATATAGATGTTGTTCCTTTTCAAGTTTTCTTATCTATCTTTATAATGGAGATCTAGTAGTGCCTTAAGTAGTTTGATTATCCACTATAGCCTGTGGATAAAAGCAAATGGCGATAATTTAGAAGAGGGAGTTCCTTGACCTCACTAAGGATTATCCCACCTTCATAGGTGTTTTTGTAGGGTATTATTTCCAAGTTCATGGATTGAAATTTTTTTTGAAACAGGTCAGTGAATTCAAGTCAATAGAGAAGTTCAAAATTTTCAATACAAACAATTTGTAAGCGAACTTTGCCATCAATTTTGTAATGAAACCGTAATGGTTGATGGGCTACTAAAACTATATATTATAACAGGTGGGTGAGCTTGTCAGCAATCAAAAGGCTTGTAGAAGCTGATGCTCTAAAGATGGAGATAATTCCTAACCCAAAGGTATCTTTATCTATGTCTCCATGCCCTTTTTTTTGGTCTGCTTTAGTTCAATTTTTTAGGTAGCCAAATTTTTGATCAAATGGATTTTTCAGGAAGTAGATGGAGTCAAAGTTCTTCAGCTGGAAACTGCGGCCGGTGCAGCTATTAGGGTATTCATATTTCACAAAATTTTTTAACAGAATTTTATACTTGGAAGCTTTTTTCCCCCTTTTCATTTTTTTATGTGGTTGTTTCTATCTCCTGTTGACCAGTTCTTTGACCGTGCAATTGGTATAAATGTTCCTCGATCTCGATTCCTTCCAGTGAAGGCAACTTCAGATTTGCTTCTTGTCCAGGTTGTCTTATTCTCTGTGGTTGTATTGAAGTCTTAGCCAGGATTGAGACATGTCAAACTCATCTTGTTGCCTATTTTGGCAGTCTGATCTTTACACCTTGGACGATGGCTATGTTGTCCGAAATAAAGCTAGACAAAATCCTGCAAATCCTGCTATTGAACTGGGTCCAGAATTTAAGAAGGTGATGTTTTTGTTTTTGAGGTTGGGTGCTCTCTTACAAGTATGATTCTTTTGTATTGATTGGTTTCTTTGGTTCTTGACAGGTTGCCAACTTCTTGAGTCGATTTAAGTCAATCCCTAGTGTCATTGAGCTTGACAGCCTTAAGGTGACTGGTGATGTATGGTTTGGTGCTGGTGTCATTCTCAAGGTATAACTTGCATCTCTATTGCTCATAATGTTTCAGTACTTTAGCTTCTGAATCTCTCAAGATATATAAATAAATTAGTTGTTTCGTGCATTGAAAACTACATAAAGGAATGGGAATGAATTGATTGTTGGGCTATCTGGAATGGAGGAATGGGAATGAGAAATCAGAATAGGAAGGCATTGTTTAGTTGTGGAAAACATTTTCTGTTTTCATTTTCCAATTTTCTTTACTCCTTCCAAATTTGCCCTTTCTCTGTTTTCCAATGGAAAATTAGAAAACTAAAAAACACGTTCATTTTTCCAATTTTCCATTTCTAATTTTTCATTTCTAAGATATTTTATCACTTTTTTGAAAATCGAATTTATTAAATTCTCAATCATAGAGCATTGAAAATAAATGATGCTTATTTGAATACCATATCATCCAAACAATAATGTTTATTTAAATATGATTACATAATAAAAAGGTCAAAAAGTATTAAGCATTCATTATGTCATACTACCACAGAATAAAAGCATCCACAAAAGAATGTTTATTTGAATGAACATTAAAAAAAATTAATATAAAAATGACTAGTGCTATTATATGTTATTATATTGTTGTTATTTAAAATAATAAAATTATTATAAAACCATTTAGCCTAACATTTCAAAAATTTCATTATATATATATATATATATATATATATATATAATAATTTCAAGAAAATGAGAAAAAAAGTGGTGGAGTACAAATCCAACACATGCAAAGTGTGTAAAGTTGGTAAATGGCCAACCTTTTAAAGCCAAAAAAAAGTGATGACGCTGGGTTTTGAAGCTAAACACAATGATGCCAAAGTGGAAACTACTCCATGTTTTCCTCTTGCACTACTTAGGGAGTGTTTGGTACAAGGTTAACAAGCGGTAATTATTATCCATGTAACTTTTAATCCTTTGTTATTTTTGTTTGTATATTTAAAGAGATTATGTTAATTTTTCATCTTATTAATATTTATACTTTTTTGAAGTGTTAAATGTTAACCTTGAGGGACTAGGTTAATAATTACCATCTTTAAAAGTTAAACTTATAAGGGTAATATTTAACCCTTGATTTTTTAACCTTCTACCAAAAAAATCCCTAGAGAAACACTGAAGTAGTTTTCCAAAACTTAGTTTTTAAATTGGAGAATATGGAAAATTCATTTCCAGTTTTCTGTTAGAAAATTATTGCTGCTAAACATGAAATTCCAGTTTGCAATTTTCTTATAAAATAGGTATTGTTTTCCACAACTAAACAGGCCCGAAAATTTTTCTGTAAAACTTTCATTTCCAATTTCTACAACTGAACATGCCTGAAAATTTTCATTAGCACATGATATGAGGCCAGGTATTAGAAACTAGGAAACCTGCATTCTTCCTACTCTTACTGTTTCAATCCTACCACTCTTCATTTATTCATTTGTTTATATGCATATGCTTGATTTAATATGTTTGCTGTGCTGATGTTATGTACCATATCTGGATCTGCTAACCTTGTCTCACATAGATTTTCGGCCACATCTTATTAGATGTAACCATTTATGGTATTCAGTGTTCCCTTAGTTGGGTTTATATATATATATATATATATATATATATATATATACAGTTGGGTTTAGATGAACATTTCCAAACAATTGTGGGTACAGATGACTGCTATGTACCATATCTGGGTGTCCTAGCAACAGCAACATTAGGAGCTATGTCTAGTCTCACATTGGTTTTCCACACTTCTTATTAGGTGTACCAATCTATACTATCGAGTTACTCCTCTTTATATAGAAGTTTGTAACTGATTGTTTCCAACCTTTGCAGGGGAAAATCAACATTGCTGCGAAAGCTGGTGTGAAATTGGAAATACCTGATGGAGCCATAATTGAGAACAAGGTATAGTATACATATAGAAAATAACGACTGGTTTGCAATAACACCCCCTCTCCCTCTTAAAAATTTCTGATGTACCATAAAGGGGAAAAAAAAAAGGTTTCTTCATCCATTTTTTGTTTATGTCCAGGATATTAATGGTCCTGAAGACCTCTAAGAAAGTCGCTTGGCTAAAAATGTGCTGGAGACATGGAGGCTCTTTAAGGATTCCTTCTCCATCTTAGAATGCCCATGTATCTTGATAGGAGAATAAGAGAGATGCATTTGTTTGCTGTGTCTGAATTCGGAATGTCTATATACTGTGGACCTGTTTTTGTTCATACAAACTACCTTGACAAGAGGGTGTAAAACTAGGTTGGAGTGCGATTGTTTCTACAGACTAGTATAATTTGGATATTTGAACCCCAATTTCTGGCGAGATTGGCGAGAATGGTGATGATATTTGAATTTCTGGCTAAAATTCTTGATGAAAAATTACAACTGAAGTCTGTACTGTACTTTTGTCGAAGTCAATTCCAGCTTAAGAATTTCTTTGGTTAACTGGACTCTGTTCTGTACTCAAATTAATTCCATTTTAATTTTATGTTCAATGTGACATTGTTGCCCTCGCAAACCGCCTTTTCTATGCACATATCTAAAACCGAAAAGTTACAACGTAATTTAGCTAATGCTGGACGTTAAAAAGGAGGGCTTGGTTTGTGCATCTTCATTGTCTGCGAGCCAAGAATCCGTTGATCCCAATTATTATGAACCTTCCATGAGCCTATAGAGGGGAAGTGACCAAAATTTTATGCAGGATTGGTTTGGATGATCGTTGCTGATGTTGTTATCGTCCTTTAAGAAGGCAATAGCAGAATAGATGCTTTGCCATAACTACCACAGATGAGATCTCTGTAGAGCCGATGAGTTTGAGTTTGGTCATCTGCTTCCATATGTTCTACTTCTACCCATGTTACCTGTCACAAAAGTTCACTTGTCATAAATGAAAAAAAAAAAAAATCTACAAAAATGGAGATAAATGAAAAAAATTGAGTTTAATATTTTAATTTATTAAAAAAAAGAGAGTTTATTACTTGTGAAAGTAATTGGCGACAACTTAAAAATATTTTTTCGAGAAAAAAAGAAAAAAGAAAAAAAGAGTTTCATTCAGTTTTTCACCTTTTTTAATCAAATTTTAATGACTTTGTTCTCCTTTTATCATTATTATTATTCACCCCAATTCATGACAATAAAACTTTTTCCATATTTATATTAATGGCCATGGAATTTGTAATCAATTTAATGTGATGAAATATTTCAATTTATCTAGTAATGTAACCACTAAGCTATAATTAATTTTATTTTGTCTAGAAAATCTAAATAATCTCACAAAATATAATCACGATCTTAATTTATTTTATGAAAAATAATTTATAAAAATATTTTGAAGAAATCATAAAAAAAATCTAATTGTTGGCATTTTTTACAATTTTACTCTTTTTTTTTTTAATAATTTTACTTTAACCTTTAGCACCTGACTTAATTCTATTCTATTATTAAAATTAATTATTAAATTTAATAATAATATCATGTCATTATATCTAATAAGTATTATAATATTTGATTAACTGTTAGTTTTATCTCTAAATTATTTTAATAATCTCTAAATTAAAAAAAAAACTCAGAATTTTTAACTTAAAATTGATTGCTTCACTGATTCATTCTCCTTTTAATTGTTCTTGCTCATGAAAGAACGAGACAATATCAACAAATAAAAAAAAAAACATAAAGACGAGGTGTCCCAAGTCACTTTTCCTCTAAAATTGTGGATGAAATGAAATAATCAAAAGGAAATAAGAAAATGACAATAATGAGATATTTGTATTCCTAGAACCCTATTTGATTGGGAAAATTTTATTTTTCCTTTTTTTTTTTTTTTTTGTAATTAGGTCGTTGGGGTTAGGCGAAACTTGGAAGAAATGATCATCATTTGACAAAAACAAACAAAGGAGGAAAAAGATATATGGCCCCCCAAAATTATTGCCCATCAATTTAGACTATATATTGTTACGTTGACAAGTTTAGTTTTTAATGGATATTATTTGTGAATTATTAGTTTTAATAATTTAATTATGATGAAATTAGAGTTAAACTCTATGAATTAATAGAGTTGCAGTTATTTTAATTAATTTTAAAATTATTAATTAAATTAAAAATTATCTTATTTTATTTAATTATAATTAAATAATATTTATTTCAATCACTAATTTAATAGTTTAAATATTATTTTTTAAAAGATAAAAAAGTAATTAGCAAGAAGGGAAAGAAATTAGTTGGCCAATGGCTGTGATTGATAATTAAATTAAAATATTAGATAACCTTAAGGAGGATAGTGACTAAAAGGCTAAGCAGCTCCAATTTTAATGTAATGCGTGTAAATAAATATATAAAAGGCCGTCTGCAACTCTCTCTGCTCATTCTTTCAGCAAACTTGCCACTCAGTCACACACCGCTCTCTTTCTGTGCTTCTAAACCCTCACAGAGAAGCAGAAGCTCTTTCTTCTCCTATCCTACCATCTCCTTCCTCGTCCCTTTTCATCTTTAAACTCAAAATCCATTTTATTGGACATAGAAAACAAGAAAAAAAAAAAAGGAAAATCGATTATGGCTCATGGGAAGATCAAGGTCGTCAACCCCATCGTTGAGATGGATGGTGAGATTTCTCTCTATTCATTGTTTTTGGCTTTGATCTTTCATCATTTGCTGCTGTTTTCTTCTTCTTGTTGTTATTGTTCTAATTTGAATCAAGTCTGCTGTAGTTAGTTCCAATGACCGCCTCTTTGTATTCTTGATTGGTTTTTTTAGATCAAATGGATTCCTAAAGTTTGATCTCTAATATCAGTTAGATTTAGATATTCTTGGATCATTCTTTCTTCCAAAAAATTTGGTGGGTTCTCTCTGCTTTAGGATCTACTCTGCACATAGATATTTTCTTCGGTAAAAACATATGAACTCTAAGCAGAAATATCTGAGATCTGGTTCTGAAGTGAAAATTACATTTTAGACGCTCAAGATGATGATCTATGACTGCACATATAGTGGTCAAGGATTGGTTTATCCTATTAGTTCCAGGATGTGGTTACAAGCCAGGATTGATGCTTGAGTATTATAGTTTTTATTTTAATTTAACAGACTGCAGCATTTGTACGATATGCATTTTCTGTTACCATATCAGTATATGCAACTTTTTTTTTTTTTGGCTTGAGGAGATGACCCAAGAAAGATCTATGTCATGGATTCACATTTTTTTTTTAATCTTTTCATAAAATAAAATATATCACTAGCGATGAAGAGAAGTTGACAATTTCTTTCATTGGTATTTTAGTTCTCATTGCAAGAATCACATCATTTTGAATGCTGTTTGTGTTCTAATTCATTTTTGGCTTTTTAATTTGTGGACATGAATTTGGATTTAGGAGCATTAATCCAACTTTAGCTCTGAGCTTTTTAGGTACTTGAATCTAAATGCAATAATAGGTTTTCAACCGTGCCAAATTAATTTTGATCATAAGCATTGGAATAAACTGGATTTGGCAGATGGATTCTACGACATTGTCTTTTTTTGCATTCCCTGGGAGACACTTGGTTTAACTATCTTGTAACCACGAAGCCTTGGCACTGTAGAAAGATAATTGCAATGTTCTTTGAATTAGAAGTTGTTTGCTCAACATCTTAGTTCCTTTTTTTTTTCCCCTAATTTATCTTTTGCTACTGTAATACAGGAGATGAAATGACTCGGGTTTTCTGGAAATCAATCAAGGATAAGGTAAATTAGTATTACTATTACATTTCTCACTTCTAGACCTAGCTTTCTGGTCTAAGTTTTTTCAAATTGCTTGCCTGTTTCATATATTTTGAACATATATGCAGCTTATTTTCCCCTTTGTGGAGTTGGATATAAAATACTTTGACCTTGGCCTTCCTCATCGTGATGCCACTGATGATAAAGTTACAGTTGAAAGTGCAGAGGCTACCCTTAAGTAAGGGTTTCTACAAAGCAATATAAATTCCTTCCTAATGAAAATTATTTCTCAAGACTGAAATTTGTTTTACTAAAAATATAAAATTTTGAAGCCATTGCTGTTGTTTCTTCCACGTTTGTTTTCAATAAACCAATTTTCCTACTGTCGCGGATTTTGGAAGTTCTAGTATTTGGCTTGGTACCTTTGCTAAATGAATAATACATATTTGTTGTTCATTCTGTAGTGATTTTCATTCTGCTTGAGCATTTTTATGCCGATAAACTCTGATATTTTGGTTTTAATTTTAGGTACAATGTAGCAATCAAGTGTGCAACAATAACTCCAGGTATGCATTAATTTGATCTACTTGCCTGAATCATTGGATTTTGTATGCATGGTGTTGGTAATATTCTTTTCAAAAGCATATGAAAAAAAATATTACAATCTGATTTGTTATGATAGATGAAGCTCGTGTGAAG